>NC_065920.1:51241108-51246108 GCF_024586455.1 Bactrocera neohumeralis | reverse complement strand
CACGTACACATGTTCAACCTCCTCATCACTCATTACAGCGCTGGCTTCAGCAGAATAAAGAAGATCTAAATTTCCGAATTTGGCGCCATAAATAAAAAATCCTTTATGATTATCTTGAACTTCATCAGATGGATTTGTCGCTGCAAAATCTAGACACAAAATTTGGTAAGATTTATATATCAAAGATTAAAGTTTTGTATTTTTACTGGTTTCACAATAATCTGCGAATTCATGATGCATTTTGCCAAGTGCAGATGTCGGACATATCCTTTTTACCAAAGACATGTAAATAATATGCTTGTGCCTTATAACAATAATTGGCATTTCACTAACAAAAAATGGTGCAGTTAAAATACGCATTAGAACATGACGGCGTGTGATCACTTTCAAGCGTTTGTCGCCATTTCCATTGCTATTGTTGGTGTTGTAAATATCCTTTTCAATAACGAACTTTTCCAACATTCTCATGCAATTGACTTGAGAAATTCCATGCTCTTGTATATGCTGTTTAGTATTTATACGTAGTGGGTAAGCTTTTATATTTGGTGCCTTGAAATGTATCAATGCTTGTCCTGGTCTATCTTCATGTTCCACTATCTGCCGAAAATTAAGTATAGTTACACCTTCTATATCGACAAAAGGAGATTTTTGCAATGTTTCTTTATTAATTGTATACAATAACATTTTTGCGGACATATTTGTTAAAATATATTATATTATCATATAATTACATATGAATGTGCGAAACTCACTAGACTTTAATTTGAACATTGATGTACCGCTATTTATGGGAAAATTTCATAATTTCCCGGAATTTCTATGAAAAACGTAATCTAGGATAGTTTTTTCACAAAAGGTGGCGCGTGGATGTGCCAAGAGTTGCCATACATACATATATTATACATAAATTTTATTTAATTGTTACGAGGCCAATGTTCAATTTATCATTATCACATTGGATCCGAAGAAGAGCAACTGTCTATTATTAAAAAATTTCAAAATAATATTAGAAGAGGAGCAACTGTCTATTATTAAATAATTTCAAAATAATATTAAAGTATTTGCGTTTTAACTCAGTGTTTAAACTTTTCAGGTTTTCAATCATTTTTGTCTCAATTTACATATATATTATATTATATTAATATATATATATATATTTTTAATATTATTAGATTTATTTTGCTTTCCCAAAAATCTTAAATAAAAATAATTTCTAATACCCAAAACGGGATGGAAAAAATTTACCTGGGATTTAGAATACCGTTCCAGGATTTTGGGTGATAAAATGGGTATGGGCGGATAGAGAAGGTTCTTCAGAGCAAAAATATCATAATTTTTGAGATAATTGCATTCAAGGTTCAAACTTTTAACCATTTAATGTACGATCCAGAGTCTAGAGTCTAGTCTATGTAGCAGTCAAGTTATTAAAATTTTCTTTGACTGCTCTCATACTTTTTTTTATTGTTCGTGTATTTTCAGGCATCATCAAATTTATAGTTTGTATAATTATAGATAGATACTTACTTTCTCTCCAACATGTTCTTAACATTTTTTTTTGCTGAGCCTGCAAAGTTTCCGTGAGGACTGCGTATAAAGAAAATATGTTACTGTTCTCACTTCTCTTGACGCATTGTTGTTTCCAAACTTTTATTTTACATGCTTTTTTTAATAGAAACAAAATATTTATACAATTTATTATGTTTTTATTTGTATCACATTCATAATACATTGTGTGAGCGTACATTGTTTTTATAGCACTTTTGAAGCACAAAAACATTCACAGCAAATATTCTTAAGAATAAATTTGTTATATATAACTTATGTATGTGTAATTATTATCGATAAATCTTTAAAGAATCCTAAGGGTATATTATACAGTTACATTTGAAAATGTTTGTGCTGATTCTTTGCTTTTTACAATAATTCATTTTTGTTTCATCAAAGTGTTTTTAGTTATCTGTTTTTTATACTATAATAATAAATATAAAAAAATTTAAAATCACAAATAATTGTGTGTGTTTTTTTTCCAATTATATGTTTAAATTTATATTACGACTTAATATTATGAATGCTGAATTATTTTGGAATCTATCAATTACATCTATTCAAACTTATAAATAAATATATAATTAATATTTTATTAGAAGTGTAAAAGTTAACACCACCAATATAACAAACCACTTAGCTAATAAGTAAATAAAATCTATGATGGCTCTCACAAGAAGACATAATATTAATAGTTATAAACAAACGTTAAGCGTTCTTCTGAAATATGTTTAATGAGCTAAAAATGTAATTGACACTTTAAGTAAATGAGAAAATGATGTTTAAAAGGAAGTTAAATGAAAATATGTCAGTTTAGTTACTCATCAGATCGAAAGCAGTTCGATCTTTTTAAAAATTTCTCGGTCAACGCTATTCAATAAATAGGCGATCCTGACAGGAGAAGAATTAAAATTCTCTAGTGGACTAGGTCTAGGGAAAAACATTCTGTTGCCATAGAATTATCGCGAATAGTGAGTGCGAGAAAAAATCGAACAAAACAAAAACCATAAAGGAAGAAAAAAAAAAATAATTGTGAAACTAGCAAGTGTCAGTATTTAAGTAAAAGGAAAACAAGATAAATTTTATATTTATAATAAATATTTATAAAGAAAGAATCTCTAAAAGTGGGCGATATAATTTTACGATTTTCAAAAATGGCAGTTAGCAATTTCACTGCTGAAGACATATGTATGTAGTAGCTCGGCTGATAGCGGCTCAAACAACAATCTTGAGACCTGAGATAGCTCAGCTAAATAATCAGATGGAAAACTTAAGATTCACTGCGCAGGTGACAGAATATGAAATACAAACAATTAATGACTCGATTATATGTAATGAGAATTTAGAAATTCTAAAATCTTTACCAAAATTCTAGGAAAAGTCATATGTCAGCTGGAGGCAAGCTGCGAAAAACGAAATGAGTCTTTACGTAGAAGAGTAGGAGATATTTCGGAGCCAACTTCAAACCATGGCACAGTCCTAAACTTAAGAGTTTTTGTTTTCTAGGCTAGATTTTGCCTATGCGGAGGGAAGTCCAATTCATGTAATTGGCTAAGAAATGAGTATCCTCAGACAGGGATCACAATCCTTAATAGATTACTACAATGAAATCAATAAGAAATTGACATTGTTAAACAGATTACAAGATTATAATGACGCGCGGCACAAATTCCGATATTACAAAACAGTTGAATATTAAAAATCGGAAAACTGCGCTAAGAACATTCATAACTGGTTTAAATTATCCTTTAAACCAAATACTTTTTACTTTAACACCTACCGATTTGCCAAATGCTCTTGCTAAATTAAATGAGATCACAATTCGCCTTACATTTTTCTAAAAAGAATCAAGAAATTGATCGCAAAAAACATCATCAATTTAATAGAAATTTTCAAAATAATTTGAGGTTCCTAACTAACTAAAAGATATTCCTCCATTCAAGGGAGAACCGGAAACTCTCATTGCTGTCATTAGTAGAGTTGAACATATTTTGTCGTTTTACCAAACTAATGACGTACGACAACAGCGCAATCTACTCGGAGCTGTCGAACGAAACCTGGTGGGCTTGTAACCAAACATCGAAGATGGCACAACCAGTTATCATATTAAATGAGGTCAATCTCAGTGAGTTCCATGGACAACTAAAAGATATTCTCCCATTCAAGGGAGAACCAGATACTCTCTTTACTGTCATCAGTAGAGTTGACTATATTTTGTCGACGAGAATAATAGAAACAGTTTACGAACTCCATTATACGAATAAAGTTCAAACAGCACGAAAGCGACGGCATTTTGTAACGAAGGCAATCGAATTTCATCACTTTTCAACGTTTGTGGAAAAAAGTAAAACTGCTAAAGGAAATATGGGAAAGATGATAAAATTCAATGCGCTTAGGGTTGATCAACTCAACAAATTGTTACAAAACCAAGGTGCGACAGTTATAGGCAATAAAGCGGCGAAAGTTTTGGAGCTGATTGAGATATACAGTTCTGAAGAAGTTGATGCTGAAGAAGTTGAAGAAAGCAGTGATATGATGCGTGATATGATTGCGGGACTTGCCAAGTCAGTAAGTGATCTTGTGGCAGTTCAGGTGAGGCATATGTACATCCTTAGCGCCAAGTACAACAACTGTTCCGGCCGATGTAAGTAGCTACGATATTTGATCTAATGACACAATCTCTGGTCAGGCGGCAATGCGTACGACTCCATGAGTATTAAAAGGTAACGCAACTACAACAGGCATATGGTTGGTGTGAGCAAGAAGTTTTGTTAGCAGCTCAGTCTAAGTTAAAAGGAGTGGACAAAGAATGGCGTGATGCAAGTTAACACCAAAGATGTTAGTAACCCCACAGCCAACTTCCGGCACGTGTCTTAAGAATAGTTAACATTCAAATTCCCGGAATTAATTGCAATATTGGTTGTGCTAATTTTTATAACGGAAATCAATGTAATATTGTATTATTGCAGAAATATTAATCTCTTCTGTGTGATTCTAGAAACAATATTGCTATTGCAGCAGTCTGCTCAGTACAATAAACTGGTGATGCAAATAATTAAGTGCATAGCTCCTTAGCTTTAATATAAATATAGTACTAAACTAGATGAGTTGGCAGTTGTTAATTTAAACTCAATAAACCGGGGAAACGCTGTCCCTAAAACTAAAATTGATTTTTTTCGCTCTTCACAAAGTGATTCATAACTGGCGCTGACTAAATACAAAGTAAAATTAAAAAAAAATTTTTTTCGCGTAAAGCATAGAACGTCGTATACCTAAAAGTACCGGTAGTGCGCGAGTGGCAAAATCTGTGGTAAAATCAAGTGAAATACAGTAAAAAAACGTTAACTTTGTGCTGTGACCTTTAAGTGAATAAACTAGTGACAGTGTGCTAAGCCCCCCTCACAAATTACCCAAAACTGAAGAAGCAAAAAACCGATTGGGGAAACCCCAGTAGC
>NC_065920.1:51169482-51241008 GCF_024586455.1 Bactrocera neohumeralis | reverse complement strand
ATAGAATCAGACAGAGTAACGGATCAGTACTTAAGTATAAACAAAAAATTTATTACTCGTTGCAGTTCTCTGTCGCAGACCCTACAAGGCGGCCGGGATGTTCATACCAAAAGAAAACACATCACTGCATTGTCCTCCTAACTCGTCTAAATACGAATTAGAGGACAATACAAAAAACACCCAACAGCGCCAACATAACAACGAGTTAAGAATCGTAAAATAAACACTCCCACCAAAACTGCTGACAGCAAGTTAAAGTTGAGAAATATCGTATAAACATTCTCATCAAAACTGCTGACAGCATTAAGTGAACAAGCATAAATAAAAAACGATTCATATAGCTGTAACAAAGAGACGCTAGCTTTAAGCTTAGAAGTTATGTGATGTTATATTGAATATTAAGAATAAAGAGGAGTACGATTTTGGCATTCAAGCAGATAACATTGGTTTTATTATTAATTATTTGGCATTCAAGCAGATAACATTGGTTGTATTATTAATTCAACGAAGAACCCAACAAACAGAAAGACACAATAAAACGAATCACCACAGCGGGCAGACATATACGCGCCAAAACAGCATCAGCAGAGTCAGTAGCAACAACAGCAGCAGAAAAATCGAACTATCAACGCGGGAATAATCACATCAGGTTATATTCATATTTATATTAATTTTTGTATATAAGTTAACACAACATAAATTCGCTGACAACAATGTCTGCATAATTAGGAGTCAACTTACAATTGAGACTCCTATTGCACTCTTAGCTTAATGGAATGCGCTACATGCGCATCCGCTCTACCAATTATTAGGCAGTTGAGCGAAACGCGCGCAAACCTAATTTTGATGACTAGGCACTTATAGGGCTCGAGCTTAGCTCAAATACACAAATTTGAATTGTTATCCAATCTTAATAATTTTATTTAATTTGGCACACCGGCAAACACAAAGTCGAGTACCCCGACACCCACAAAGCCAATATTCAATCGCCACCACGACTTCCCCGAAATAATACTTTTAATAATTTTAATAACAATAGAGCTTTTTACCCCGAACTAACATATTCGCACTCCCCCAGACAAAATTTCGACCAACATGCATTCGGTCGCCAACCAAATTGGTATCCCCACCACTCCATCAATTATATGCAAAATAATCAAGGATTCATGCCGAGGTTCAATAATTAAGCGAACAACCCCCCTAATACTGGAGAAATACCTCCTTTAACAACAGACCAAACTTACCACCTAAACCACCGACCTCGATGGAAGTAGACCAATCAATACAATCAAGACAGATTAATTACCAGAATAGACCCAATAAATTCCAGGACAATCGACCACCGAAACGTCCGATTTCCGCGCAACTGATTCACCCCCAAGTAAAATACAACGCAATAAAATGATGCAAGTGGCAGTCAAAAAGGGATTGTCAGCAAGTGAACAACATAAAATAGCGAGTACGCAGTGGTTTGCAAGCGTTTCATAGAGTTTAATAAAGTTTTATATTTAAATTATTTTACTGTCATTTAATTGTAAACTTCAGTTCTTACACATAATTCAATAGAGGAGCAAAGCTCCCAAAAAAATATTTTTTTATAAAAAACTAAATAAAAGTTTTTTAACTTACACAGGGTGGGCCAAAAGAAACCAAGGGGTGTAAAAGTTTAAAAACTTTTTCGTTTATTAATTTTTTTTGTATTTTTTCTTTCAGATTATATAGACAACACTTGGAGAATTTATAATGGAGAGGTACACAACTGAACAGAGAACCAGAACAATAGAATTTTATTATTTAAACCAGAGATCAATTATTTTAACGCAAAGAGCATATCGTCGACATTTTAACGTCAGAATTTGGCCCTCTGAAGCAATGTTTCGTTTCTTAGTTGATCGTCATCACCAACATGGCAGCGTAACAGATTTGCTTCGAACCGGTAGACCACGTTTAAGTCGCACTGCGGAAAATATTAAATTATTTTCAATAACTCGAAGGAAAATGATAACTTCATCGATTCTTTAACACCGTTGGAAGTTGCTAATTTTAAATACTGTCCAGTGACTTCAGTGGACGTTGAAAGATCTTTTTCCGTTTACACCACATTGTTAAATGAAAAACGACGATCGCTTTTATTTGAAAATTTGAAGCAACATTTAATTGTGCATTGCAATTTTTCTCTTTTTAACAACAATGAAAATTAAAACAAATAAAACAAAATTTTTTGATTAATTGAATATTTTTTTTATTGTGCATATTTGCGAGCATATTTTTCAGCCTTTTTTAGTGCATATCTAAGCGCTTAAAACTGCATTTTTCGTGCATATTTTGGTTGGCCCTGCACATGGGTTTACAGTAAGTGTAATTAATTGTAAACTTCAGTTCTTACACATAATTCAATAAAGGAGCAAAGCTCTCAAAAAATATTTTTTTATAAAAAACTTAATAAAAGTTTTTTAACTTATATAATATGAACCAATTGGCCTATGAACAACATAAAATGCTGAATTACAGTTTAGCAATTCTGCATTAACAACAACAAATAAAAAATCAATTGATGATTGATAAACAATAGAGAAACAAGGTATGTATGTATGTATATAAATAATAAAAAAATTCAATTTAAGTTCAGTTCTGAAGAATCAATAAAGCAAGAAACAACCACCAAATCGAAATTTGGTTTTACTTTTTATTTAAAAAAGTCAACAGAAGTTGACAGCGATAACTCACGCGAGTTATGTATGACTACCCTAGTAATTGTAATTTAAAGCCAACCATGCCACAGAGGCATGGATTGATTAGAAGCTTTTTTAGAAATATATCAAATTAATATGTAGCTTAAGTGAGTTTTAAGTTTGATTGAATAAAGCAGTGGCTTAACAAATCTCTTGGTGTGAAGTCATTCATTGAGAAGATCGTTAGAAGATATAACTCGCGTCAAGTGACAAGTGACTCGCGTTGTGACATATTTGAAAACTTCTTATAAGCAACAAAGCCAACAATTAAGTGTTCTTTTAATTGGCAAATGTAAAAGAAACATCAATATTTTCATTAAAATACTTATAAAGTGGGCAACCAAAACAAAAAAGCCACCAAATCAACGTCTAAAGTGACATCACCCACTCCCCAGTAGAGGACTAACGCTGATACTCCTGTAAGCTAATTTTAAGTTTATATAAAAATCTTAAAATAAATTTTTAATAGAAATAAATATAGTCGGTCAAATAAAAAATTAAATATAAGTATGTAAGTTACGGTGGCTGATCATTAACTGAGATATATATTTCGATGAAAGATTAGTAAAGTGTTACCCTTTTACAAGATAACAAAAATGGGAAATCCTCACCCTGTTTTGACAAGAAGTGCAATTGGCAATGTATTGTTTTATTAGAAGTCACCCTGTGTTGATAAAAAGTGCATTTGATAATGACGTCATTATTTAATGTCATATTTTTATTGCCGTGCACGTGTTTTTAATTTCACGAAATTCTTAACAAAATGGAAAATGTGAACACAGTTTTTGAGTACACCATTATACCAGGGTTTAGGAAAAATAGTAAACTTTTGTATATTAAAAAGGAAGAACAAATCTATAAATATAAATGTACAAGTAGAAATATTAAATACTATTATTGTTACAATAAGAACTGTAAAGTTGGTGTTGCAGTTGATTTCAACAACCTCCTGATTCATTGTCGTAAAATTAAAAACTCAAATTCAGTCCATGATCATGAAAAACAAAATATAAAATATACATATACAAAGCCTCTTATGTATAATATTTTTCCTTTTTCAGGGAAAGGCAGCTTCTTTTCAACCTGTGCAAACATTACAAAGTTTGTCAAGATTGTTATAATCATATGAAAAATAGAAATGATTCGTTAGGCATAAAAACATTATGTCCAATTTGCAGAGCGATTATTATAGATGCTCAACAATTTTTGTTAAGATAATATAATTGCAAAAATTGCTAATACAATAATAAAACATGGTTTGTGCTAATTTATTTTATATAAAGAATTAAATTTTTTGTTGTCCTTTTTTCCTGTTAAAGAACTGCAAAATTGCTAATGCACAATAATAAAACATGCGCGTCCGTTCAACTGCTGACGCCGCAACTGTTGGCAACGTGACTAGGTACAGGCATATTTATTTAGACTTAAGAAATAATTTGTATTAGTGACAATTTAATAAAGAAAACCGCGGACGTGAGTATTATAAAATAAAAACTTAATTTATACGAGTATGTCAGGATGGTTTGGCGGTTCTGTGATTACTCTCCTTCGCGTCCCGCGGCCCGCGCGCCGTCCCGCCCCCTCCCCCATGCGAAAAATTTTCTTAGTTTTTCTAGAAAACTATTTTCAAAAGTGCAATAAAGCCTTAATAGCTTTATTTCCATTTATTTTAAAAGAAAAAATATGGCATTACCTCTCATTTGGAAATTAAATATATGGCTTTATGTCCCATCTGATCAGAAAAATATGGTTTCATCTCACATTTAAATGGAAATTAGACCATATGGCTTTGATATATGGTTTTATCTCGCATGGCCTTATCGCACCCACCAATTCGTCACCCATGCTGCAGAAATATTAAAACATCGCAAGAATTAAGAACCGTCACAGTGGAAGACAGGAATGAAGCTGTAAAAAAATTTATATCCTGGGTTGTTGAAGACTGCCGACCATTTTCGGTTGTGCAAGGCTCAGGCTTTATAAAACTTGTGAAATTCTTCATAAAGATAGGTGCATCGTATGGCGAACACGTCGATGTGGAGGATTTGTTACCGAGCGCAACAACAATTTCCCGCAATGTTCAAAAATGTGCAAATGAAAAAAAAGAAGAACTTAAAAAAGAAATAAATAATATTGTGAGCAGCGGTGGACTAGAAATTCTTCGACTTGGTTTTGGGAATGAAATCTATGAATTATGAAAGTTCTTCGGGTGACAATGTTCTTAATAAACTCAGCCAAATTAAATTCATTACTGACAGAGGAAGTAACATGGTTAAAGCTTTAAAACAAAATATACGTCTTAACTGCAGTAGCCATCTATTTTCCAATGTATTGGACAAATCATTCGAGGAGACAGTGTTAGCTTCTTGTAAAAAAATTGCTAAATATTTTAAGAAAGCAAATTTACAGCATCTTCTACCCACTTCATTGAAATCCCAATGTCCTACTCGGTGGAATTCTAATTATAGAATGATTAAATCCATAATTGACAATTGGTTTGAAATTAACAATATAAATATTGACTGATAATGAACAAAGCCAACGATTGTTACACGTAAATGTATCCATTCTTAAAGTTTTGGTTTCAATGTGCAAAGATTTTGAAACTGTATTCAATAAATTACAACTTTGCAGTACTCTATCGCTATGCTACGTTCTTCCGTCCATTTTAAAAATAAAAAAACATTTGTGAATTTAATAATGGTGATATAGCTGCAATTTCAGTCTTAAAAGAGAACATAAGAAAAAAAATTGAGGAAATATGGGTTGTCAATTTAAGTATATGGCATAAGGTTGCAACTTTTTTATACCCACCTGCTATAAATATGCAGCCAGATGATTTTGATGATATAAAAAATTTTTGCATCTCTCAAATTCAAAATAATGCAATATCAGCACCAACTTCAGCAACATCTGCGGAAAATAAATATTTTGTTGAACAGTGTACCGTTCCATGCAAGCTTAAGAATGCTCAAGAATGCAGGTACACAATTTGGCAAACGCATCACGCCACTTTACCGCTACCCACTAAAAGAGCGCCAAGCTAATATTACGGATTTTATTGACGCTACTAGCACGCCACTAACAATATGCGTCGCTGCCGACGTCTCACTCTGCCGGCGCTTAGGATATTAAGTTGGTGATAGCATAAGATTAGATTTAAGCTTCACTTTTAATTCGGCTTTCCTCTAAGTTGGTTGGACATCGCTCCAGCAACTTAGAAATAAACATTAAACAAGTTTATTTTTTGTACAGTTGTAAAAAAACGTTTTAAATAAAAAATAAATAAAAAACTTAAAATAAGTTAACTTATACAAGTTAGCAACAGTAACATTTAAACACGCGCATCCGTTCTACTCACGAAAAGTACTGACGATGCGTCTAGCGCAGTGTGGCGTGATTCCCTGGAAATCCAGCGGAATGTGGGAATCGATGTCAGCAGAACTGCAGGCACATTAAGTTATGTTAAGAATTATAAAATTTGTTAAGTTCAGAGTTAAGCGAGCGGTTGAACAATAAAGGTCGTAAGACCGGAAAAATACATTTTTTTCTTACTTTTGACAAGTAAATTCATAACTTACATATTATAAAAACTATAATGCTTAATGGTTGGGAGTTATAAAGTATGCGTGCAATGATAGTTTCATAAACATATTTTTCTTTATTTATATTTAATTTCAAGAGTGATAAAAAGCATGGAATGCGTTTTTTTTTTTAATGATTTTATATCTAGTGAAATATCATTTGTTTATGCGAAGTGTGGCAGCAGCCACACAGAGATCTAATGATAAATATAAACAAATTGTATCTTCTTACAGTATTATTGCTTGGTCAGCAGAGTACTTAATTAATAAGAAATCAATACATCACTTGTTTTGATAAGCAAGCATAATTCAGTATTCCATTATTTGTTTTGATAATGGAAATAATTGGAAATCTAATGCTCTGGCATTTCATCACTTAATGTAATGCCAAAGCATCTTTAGTAATAAGCATAGAATTATAAGAATATAAATATACATAAGTGCTTTTACTAATAAAGACACTGTATAATCGGCAGGAGTATTGATAGATCATCTTGATGATCGAAGCGCACCATATATTATCGCACTCAAACCAACACTTGTGTTTTATTTCTACCGCGCGAGTTACATATGGATATAAATAAGCCACTAACAAATAGTAAAACTGATAAATTTGCCGAATTTCTTAATGAAATAAATAGCACAACCGGAAATCGGTAAAATTGTAATGTGATACCAATAGAACTTTGATGATTATAATTAATAAAGTGAAAGTTCAGTCTGATTCAAATATCCAAACCAACTGGTTTATTTTCTCTAGGGTAAACTCGGTACTAACTTTTTCTAAAAACGCTCGAACGTGACGAAGATACAAAATTCGCGTAGCGGAACGGAATACATTTTGTTTAATACTTCCCACGCAAGGGAAGTTAATAATACATATAGTTTAAATGCTGTATTTCAATAATATTGACTGTTAAAGTGTATACAACATTAATAATTTCTCATATTTTTGCTCAGAAAAATGTGATACACTTCTTCTACACCCGTGTTCTGTCCGAGTATGCGGGTGTCGAGTGTGGACACTCGCTTGTGATCGTTTTGAAGAGAGTATGATCAAACAGACTCGAACACACAGAAAGCAGCTGCCGGGTGTGCCACTCGATCGAACCCATTGCTGCCGAGTGTGGCGCTCGCTCGTGCTCGATTTTTAATGAGGGCGATCGAACAGGTTCGAACACACCCAATGCAGCCCTCTGATTCAGATGCAGTATCGAAAAGTTAGTTGTAATAAATTAAACTAAACCCTTTTTAAATCTTAAAAAGGAAATTAGCGAAGTGGTAGCCCCACAGAATACAATTAAAGTGTTCGGTAAGACCTCGGAGAGGCACTCTCAAAGCGTACATTTAAAAGCGATTTATTCTCAAGCGTAAAATATCTGAGCGAAAATGTGTCGATATAATTTTAATAATAATAATAATAATAGAGGAAATGGATATCAACAATGGCGAAATCAAGGGGATCCTCTACAACAGTTCCAACCACAAGAGCAGTACTCTTATGTCGGTCAACCTTGTCCTTCTAGGGGTAGGGGTGGTTATCGTCGTGGTGGTATTTCAAATAAACCAAAAGAAAACGTTCACATCCCGCTGGATGTTAAAGAACGAGGAACTATGCCGACAGGACAGCATCTGTCGAAGACCAATTCTGAGTTGAAAAACGATCCTTTATATTTAGAGGCGTTCTTTCCTACACCATCAGAAGAATTGGTGCCGATTGCAGAAGAATTAAACCATTTTCCGGTGTTGGATGGTTTAACTACATTAATTAACGAAACATATGAAAACTTTTCTGCACATAATTTAAATTTTAAACGTAGCGTATCTCTTTCCGCGTATGCCTATTATATTGCTGTATTTTCATGGGCGCGCGTATTACATTTAAAGAGTTAAACATTTAAAAAAGAACATTTGTAAATTATAGTGAATAAAGTGAAATTGAATAAAGAAAGATCTTTTGACAGATTGGTGCTTTATTTGAAAAACTCGGTCAGTTCATTCCTACACAAATTGACGTTATTTATGAGCAGGGAAATTTTATACTTTCAAAAACGGTTACGATATTTTTATCAGGTCTCGGTAATTTTACGATACCTTCAAGTGTTGAAACTAGATTCAATACAAAATATTATAGTTATGACGAACATGGATAATTTAATAATTTCGATACTTTATTTTATTTAACTACTTCTTACCCATTTATATCTATATTCGCAGAACGAATTATGCGCGATGTAGGATTTACACTAATGGTACTCATTTATTGTAGCAAATATATTGCATTTGTTGCAAACGCCGCGAAATGGCAAAGTCGCAACCCATCTGTTCATTTTTGTATGCAATTTCGTTTGCAACACAATGGCAACTATGCGAGCCAATTCTAAATGGCATCCATGGCAATTTGTGGCATATCAATATCAGCTGATCATTAAAACAGTTCAAACAAAGTTCTTATAAAATGGAAGAAGTAAGTATATTTAACTTTTATGTACTATTATTTTTCTCTAACTTTCAATTGTCTGTGACACATGTGTACATGTATTTATAGAAAAAACGTTCGCGGATAAATGGAACTTTTCGTTGGACAGAACGACAAACTAAAGATTTACTCAACATTATCGTGGAAAATGTAAAAGCTAATCCGGAACAGTTCGAGGTAATATGTTTGCTATTTCCAATAAGAGGATATTTAACATTTAGTGAACTTACATATGTATTGTAGAAACCAACTGCTCAAAAATTCTATGAGCATATTACAAAAAATGCATCTACTTTGAACAGCATCAAATGGGATGTTATGTGCACAAAAATGAGGCACCTAAAAACAAGCTTTTCGTCCGCACTGAAATGGAAGGGTCAAACAGGTGCAGGATTGCTAGAAAATGGAGATGTAAAAAGCGTTGAAGATTACATTAAAAAAATGTGTCCATTCTATGATGACTTGTACGCAATATTTGGTCATCGTGCAGCCGCCAGCTATCTATCAATCTACCATGCCAGTGTCATTGTTGGATACTTTTGAAGTAGATGCGTTGATGGAAAATGATGGCGAAACATTTTCAACAAGTTTACCTGAAAGTCCGTTGGCCAGTCCGACTGTGGTGCTTCCTTCTACATCAGAGAGTGTAGCAAGTCCGTCCGCCCTGTCCATCGCAACAAGTGCTTGTACGCAAAATACCACTACACCAAAAATAAATTTAAAAAAGCCTCAAAACTCAAACTCATTTGCATTATTATTTGAAATTCAATCAAAAAAGCTGGAATTAGGATCACAAAAACTAGAATTCGAAAAGGAAAAAGAGCAAAACAAATTCATGTTACAGAAGCTACAACTGGAGAAGGAGGAAAGGATCGAAATGGAGAAAATAAGATTGGAGCACGAAAGATTGTCAAGTGTTGATACGTCAAACAAGAAAATGCTTGATGAAGAGCCCCTTGCCGGAACATAAGGAGGCATATTCGTAAGGTTATGATCCGCAAAAGAAAGCGTACTCTAAATTTTTCGTTTTTCTTCGGAACCATGCTCAAAAGTTTGGTTTAAATGCCAAAATATTTCTTTTTTAATTTTTTTAAATGCTCTAATGTGCATATAGAACTTGAATTTATTCCAATAAATAAGCTTTTAATTGTTAGTACAAATTCTTTTATTCATTGTTTGCATAACTTAACAATTCATAGATGGTTCGGCGTACCGCTTCCCCTTCATTAGTTCGAGCAGTAGGTAATGACTCTAAAACATCGTGCTCAGATTCCTCAAGCTCGTAATCGAAACGATCGTCAAGTCGGAGTATAACATTGTGCAACACCGCGCAGCAGATAATCCATTTATTTACTCTATTCATGCCTTTTTCCTCCTTGATTTGAAGTCTCAACGTTTTCAAGCTGCCAAACCTTTCCTTCAACATGCCATAACAATGTTCAATTCTAATCCTATAACGACTGAATATTTTGTTAAAGAAAGTTCGCTGACCCTGTGTTAGTTCTCTAGAGTTTTCTCTAAATGGTGTTATAACAGTTCGTGACAATTTATAGGCACTGTCACCTGCGATCCATTCAGCTCCTCCAAAAAACACATCGGCGTCATTCGACAATTCGCAGTTACTAAAAATACGTGCATCATGTACGCTACCTGGATAGCCTAACACTAAATGTCTTATTTGAAGCGAATGGCTTGAACTTTAACTGAGTATTGGTGCTTTCGTGAAAAGTAAGCTTCTGGGTCTTGAGAAGGTTTTTCCGCCAAAGGAATTTCAGTACCATCGACGTATCCCACGCAGTTTGGCAATTCACCCCAGGTTACGTCCATACAATGATATTACTCCTACAACCAACGACGCTACAAATTTAAATTTACTGAATACTGGTTGGTCTCCGATTTTCGAGAAAATTTATCATTATTCAAATGTACCGTTCAAACCTGCTCTTAGAATTAAGAAATTTTGCTCTATTGATGTTAAACCCGTTAGTATGTAAATATATATATAAATTAAACCCTGCATTTTATTTACTGGCGCCCAACGTTGGTCCACGCGAAAAAGTTCCTATAAAGGATAAAATATTGTGGCCGTGGTTTCGAACCCATTTAGAATGAAAAATCGTCAACTGTAAAAAGCTATTCCTGTGAAAAGAGAAACATGACAAACCAGCATAAAGGGGATTTCGTGAAGTCTAACAAGCAAAAGGAGAACTTCAGGGACACCATTTATTTGGACCAATAATGAAGCTGTAAGTAGATTGCTCATTATGTAATATTTTGAGTAAGAAAAGTATAAAAACATTAATTCATATTGTAAAAAGTCTCTTTCTGAATGTGCTAGTGAACAGACGTGTCACGTGTTTAGTGGAGATCTAAATATCAAAGTGTAGCAAAATCGATTTGTTAATAAACATCCAACAATTGCAAGGTCGCGAAATGAATGCAGAAGGTGAGAGTACTCTCTTCAAATGGCAAAATGTTACAAACAAAAATGGAAAGCGTGCCAACAAAGAGTCCCCTAGCTCGTATGTCCACAGAAAACAAGTAATTTACACCCAAACCGATACGATCTTTTGAGTGACGACGACAATGATGAACGAGAGGCTGGCGAGCACAATAATATGGAAGCGAGTGAAGCAACAATGCCGAATATAACAAAGCCACCACCGTTGATTATACCTGGAGTAGTTAAGATAAGTGAAATGATAACCTCTATTTTAACTTTGATTTCTAAAAAAGATTTTAGTTATAAATCGTCAAAAGATGGACAATTTAGACTATTTATAAATTACATAGATTCATATAGAAAAATTGAAAAAAAACAACTAGAAGCAGAGAAGATAAGTTGTCATACATATCAGCCCAAACAGGAACGGTCATATAGAATAGTACTAAAGGGATTACACTGGTCAACTCCTACTGAAGATATAAAAAATGAAATTACTCTATTAGGACATAAAGTCAGAAATGTATTTAATGTTAAGAGTAGAGTAACAAAACAACCTTTGTCAATGTTTTTTGTTGACTTGGAGCCAAGTACCAACAACAAAGAAATCTATTAGTAAAAACATTTGAATAATGCAAATATTAAAGTAGAGCCCCCTAGGAAAACAAGTGACATGGTTCAATGGCATCGATGCCAAGGATTTGGACATACCAAAAAATGTGGACTAATGCATCCAACCTCAGAATCCACAAAACCAAAAGACACTTTACCAACGTGTACTCATTGCCAACAACACCACACCGCGAATTACAAAGGCGGCATAGTTTATCAGCAACTCACTGGAAAGAAGCCTATATTTTCCAACCGTACGAAAGGGAGTGTAAACATGATTTCGCAAAACACTAATAATAACACAAATACTGCAATCAACAACAAGCTAGCATTTTAACAGGTAAAGACCATAACAATGTGGTAAATGAACAAAAATCAATAGAAAATATTGAGCGTTTACTCCCTAAACAAATTGAATTAACAAACACACTTCTTAATATGATGTCACTACTTATCGATAAACTATGCAAGCAGACTTAAGAATAGCAATATGGAATGCCAATGGTTTATCCCGTCATACACAGAAAACTGAAATATTTTTAAAAGACAACTTCATTGATATAATGTTGATTTCAGAAACCCATTTCACAGACAAAACCTTTTTTAATATACGAAACTATGACCTAATCGCCACTAATCAGCCTAGTAACAGGGCTCACGCCGGCTGTGCTGTTTTGGTTAAATCAAATATCAAGTATGATATACTTGAACCAACACAAACATTGTCAATACAAGCTGCAGGAATCAAACTAAATTGCAATAATATTGACCTACATATTTATGCTTTGTATTCACCGTCAAGACATAGCATCACAACTCCGGAATACGAAAACATTTTTAATTCCCTGGGCAATAGATTCCTTGTGGGAGGTGATTATAACGCTAAACATCCCTGGTGGGGCTCACGTATCCCTAACCCAAAAGGTAGAGAACTTTATAAGTGCATTACAAAGAATAATTTTAAAACTTTATCTACTGGTGAGCCTACTTACTGGCCAAATGATCCACGTAAAATCCCTGATCTGCTAGATTTTGCTGCATATAAAGGCATTCAAACTCCACTGCCTTGACATTGTCAGTTCTAAAGAACTAAGCTCAGACCACTCGCCAGTTATTATCAGTTATAGCTCTCTTATTAATACAAAGCAACGGAAGTATATTGGATTAAATAATAAAAACCAAATCAATATTTTTCAAGACCAGATAACAGACAATGTGGAACTTAAAACCTCAATCAAAAGCTCAATAGAACTGGACAATGCAGTTGAAACATTTACGTCGTTAATTCATCAAGCAGTTGCTGCATCTATAATCGAAAATAGCGCAAACTTTACACCTAGGCGTCGTGCCTGTGTGCATGTGTCTGCAGATATCAGAGCATTAATTCAACAAGAGAGAAAATTACGAAAAAAATGGCAAAATACTAGAAGCCCAGCAGACAAGACTATACTAAATAAGGCTACAGGTGAACTTAAAGATAAACTTAAAGAATTTAGAAATAAATCAATCCATGAACCAGTGGAAATCCTTGGTTTTATTAATCCCGAAGAGGGAATAGAAACAAATCCCTCGAAAATTGAAGCATTTCTGAAAATGCCATACCCAAATTCAATTCAAAAAGAAAAGATATAACGGAAAAAATATTAGATAAACAAAACGCCGATCTGGCCTACCATAATAAAAGTAGAACAGATATGAAAACATATTCCGATGGAGACATAATATACGTAAAATTAAATAGGAGAATTGGCAATCAATTGTCCCCAAGGTATAAAAAGGAAATAGTAGCACCTAACTTTAACGCGACAGTTAAAACTAAAACAGGACGAATAGTGCATAAGAAAAACATTCGAAAGTAAACATTTTTTTTATTTTTAGGATTTTTCTTTGGGTAATACCCTGCATAGCAGAAATACAACTCTTGTACTACACTTCATCGCATATTATTACTATAAAAGACAAACAATCAAAGATACAGGACGGTACATTTAAGATAATCCATTTAATAGACATACACCAATACGACACTTTTCTATACGACATACGAACATACATTAAATAAGAATGAAATGGAAATCGCTATGGAAAAGCTTCAAGAAGAAAATATGCCATTTGTAACCATAGAAGAAGCATTAGAAAGATATTTTGTTAAATTGAATTAAATGGTTTTTGGTTTTATTTGTCAATCCAGAGATACGAACCTAGTAAAGTAAACTAGTAAGGAGTAAATTCGCAACAATATGAATGACATCCAGCAATTAGAAAATATTATCAATGCTATGGCCGATAATACAATTTTGATGAAATTAGAGAATAAAGAAATCCTGCAAAGAGAATTGTTTGATATAAGAAATAAACTACTGACTCTTATGACAGTTAGAGCTAGAAATAAAAGAGGACTGATTAATGCAATTGACAGTATGTCAAAATGGCTTTTTGGAACAATGGACGAAGGCGACAGACAAAATGTACAAACATATCTTTTACGAACGAATGACTCATTTAAGGAACAAATTGAAATACACTATTGTTTCGCATCAGCTATTGAACATTTAAAAGAAATTGTTAAAAGTGACAGATTAAAAATTGAAAAAGAACTTAATTCGATAAATAAGCTTACATATGATGAATACAAACAAACTTTATACGAGTATTTAGATCAATACACAAAATTCACTTGTTAAAAAGTAAAATAGAACACATACAAGAAAATGTTGTATCCGCTAAATATGGGATAATACACCCGAATACTTTAACTAACGAAGAAATTGGAAAATATAATATCGATTATACTCGTTATAAGCTAAAATAGCTACAACTAGGAACAGTAATTGTAAGTAATACATTTCTAGTATTTGGTATAAAAATACCAAAAAATTTTCAAAATGTACAAATATGAAAAATTATGCCAATACCTAAGAGAGAAAATAATGAAATAGATGCAAAAATAGAGGAAATATTTACCTACAAAAATAAAACATTGATATTTGAAGATAATAAATCGTTAGAACAAATGAAAATAAGCAAACATTGTAAGAATAATAAAGGAAGGGATCACGAAAAAATAATAACTTATCTTAAATTGTAACGGTTGTGGTGAATATAACCACCTTATAAAAAAAAAATCGCAAACGGTGACGCTTTGACCGTAGACTTTTTTTTTAGCTTTACGTGAGGAAGTAGAGCAATTACGCTCACAAATAGTAGTGAATACTAGTGGTGCAACCAATTTTCTAACACAAACAATAGACGATAATATAGTATGCCAAGAACCATTAGACGTAGTTAAATCCATACCTGAATTTACTGGTAGGATGAATTCATATGTTAGTTGGCGAGAGGCGGCGCTTAACGCTATGAGCCTATACGTGAAGGGTAGTACAAAAGCCTTTGCTGCGCTCATAATACTTCGAAATAAAATTAAGCCTGATGCAAACGATGCATTAACAAACCATGGAACGGTACTCAATTTCGATGCAATTCTATCTCGTTTAGACTTTGCATATGCGGACAAACGTCCTATACATATAATCGAACAGGAACTAAGCATCCTAAGGCAGGGTGTAATGTCGGTTGTAAAATATTACAACCTCGTCAACAAAAAATTTACCCTATTAATAAATAAACCAATTATGACACACGGAAACAACGCACACTTAACAAAAGAATAGGGAACATGCCTTACGAATTTTTATAACAGGACTAAATACCCCACTAAGAGACATAATATTTTCTCTAAGCCCACAAGATTTACCTGATGCTTTGGCAAAAGCTCAGGAACTAGAATCAAATAACCAAACAGCCGGGTTTGCACAAAATTTCATGTATGATAGAAACAAGTCAAAGCCAATCTATACAAACAATAATTTAAGATTTCCACAAAGGAACAACCCTTCAAATAACAATATATGTATGTCGGAGCGCTTATGCTTGTATTTTGTATGTCACTGTAAATGCGTATGTTGTAGTGGTATTATTTTGTAGGTGACTGTATGACAGAACGTTATTTGAAGTAGACGACGCATTGGCGTTTGTAATACGGTACTACAGAATGTAACTGCGCAAATAAGCATAGTAACAGGACTAGAGAAACTGTTACTGAGTGAGGTCTGATCGTATTCTGCGAACAGAGTGAAGAAACTCAGGAACCGTTAGGTACTTGTAGAGCAGTAAAGGGTTGCGTATATAATTAAGCGCAATGTCCTCGCAGAGTCAGTTCAAGAAGTGATCTTGATTGGAACAGAACTCGCTGTGCTCGTAAAATAAAAAGTGAAGTATAAAGTGTAAAGTGTAAAACTGTGAAGTGTGAAGTGTAAAAGTGTGTAGTAAAGTGATATGGAGACAACCAAAAGCAAATCTCCTACATGTACATTATAATTTTCCCAAACTGGCACCTATGGATATAGATCCATCTGTATCCAGACTTTATAATAGAGATTTTAATATGAGGGGACAACAAGGCAATAGAAATTTTAAACAAAATCTAAAACCAATCCAAACGAATGCAAACGTTCAGGTTAATAGCGGTCAAAACCAAGAAGCATATGGTGTAAAGCAAGAGAAAAGTCAAAGAATTAATAATATGAATGAGAGCCATTTTTTGGCGAAGAGGGGACGAACTCCCCTATCTCAAACTACATGACTTCAAATTAAATAAACACTTAAGAGCTCTAGTCGATACGGAAGCAATCTCATGCTACATTATATCCATATCCCTTATCTGTAAACTCGTTTGTTAATGAAGAAATAAATAAAATGATTAACGATAATATAATAAGACCTAGTAAAAGTCCATATAACTCACCAATTTGGGTGGTACCAAAAAAGGGTACAAATGACAATGTAACACCAAAACTAAGAATGGTAATTCACTACAAAAAAATAAATGAGCATACAATTTCTGATCGTTATCCGATTCCGGATACAAACGTAATACTGTCTAATCTAGACAAAGCAAAATATTTTTCAACTATTGATCTAGAATCAAGATTTCATCAAATTTTAATGACAGAAAATGATATCGAGAAAATAGCTTTTTCCGTTAATAATGGGAAATATGAATTCTTGAGGATGCCTTTTGGGTTAAAAAATGCCTCTAGAATTTTTCAGAGCAATGGACGATATATTGCGAGAGCATATAGGAAAAATCTGTCACGTTTATATGTATGATTTAATTATTTTTTCGAAAAATATAACTCAACACGTAAAGGAGTTGGAAACAATTACAAAAATATTGAAAAATGCTAATATGAAAATTTCTTTGGCAAAAACAAATTTTTTCGCGGAAGAAATAGAGTTTTTGAGTTATATAGTAGCTCAAAATATCATCAAAACAGACCCAAATAAAATAAAATTAAACTTAAACTATCCAATACCAAAACGTTTGCGAGCATTAAGAGGACTTGCAGATTATTATCGTAAGTTCGTTAAAGACTATGCTGAGATAGCAAAACCTTTGACAAAATACCTATCAGGAGAAAACGGTAGGATTTCTAAAAATAAATCAGACAAATTTGAAATAACCCTAGACGAGGAAGGAATATTTGCAGTAAATAAATTAAAAAAACTTTTGGCTTCAGAAATGGAATTGATACAGCCTGACTACTCAAAACTGTATTAACTACCGATGCATCTAACGTTGCAATGGGTGCGGTACTATCGCAAGGGAGTAAGTAAACCAATTACCTTCATTTCAAAAACTCTTAATAAAACAGAAAGAAATTGTGCAACTAATGAAAAAAAGCTTTATGCCATTGTTTGGGCACTAAAAAATCTACGAAATTATCTTTATGGTGTAACCAATTTGGAAATACATAATGATCACCAACCATTAACATTTGCTTTATCACCACGCAATCCTAATCCAAAAATGAAAAGATGGCACACAATTATAGAAGAATTTTCTCCAAAATTTGTATACCAACCCGGTAAATCCAATATTGTAGCTGATGCATTGTCCCGTCTTGAATTATATAACATTTCCGATGATTGCCAGAGCCAGGAATCCCAACATTGATCACAGAGTAGTGAAAACGTTCAAATACAAGAAACACAAAAACCCATAATTCAATTTAAACAACAAATAATATTGTGTAAGAACAGATTTACGATCCATGAGTTAATTGAAACCTTTGGAAATAAAAGGCATTTAATAGAATTTGATACAGTAGAAAATTTATTAACTATTTGGAAAGAATATATTCAGCAGAGTTCAAAGTGGGCAACCATCGTGTAAACACGTCCCGTGGCCTTTTCACGCGTTCTCTTCCTCTTTGCGATCGACTACGATAGTCTAGCTGATTCAGTTACCGCAGCTCCTTAAAGTTGTAGTTGTTAGTTTATTAGTGTTAACATAAAAAAAAGAAAAAACTCAGTGCCGTAGTTATCATTTTACACCATGAACGGGGCTGACCCCCCCGAAAGCAATAGGTTTCGGTTACTCGATCCCGATTTGCAACGTCCGAACAAACGACCAAAATTCAGTGACTTTGTACCACTTCCTGCGCCAAAACAAAATGACGACCATATCCCTCGGTTCTTAGTGGCAAGTGCCATCGGTCCAATTGCAGATGACAAAATCCGTCCATTATCATCATATAACGTCTTTCAAATCGAAAGGGGTTTAAAACACATTTGCGGCGATAACATCGTTGTAACGGAATTAAGATCCGGTGACCTCCTCCTAAAAGTCGAAAATGCGAAATCGGCCGAAAAGTATATTAAAGCAACCCGCATAGACATTATACCTGTAAAAATTACCTCTCACAAAGGTCTTAACACCACACAAAGCAGAATATTTTCCAGAAACCTAATCAATCTCTCCGAAGAAGAATTAGTAGAAGGGCTAGGAAACCAAAAAGTGATCGAAGTCAAAAAAATCATGCGTAAAGATGGTGACGCACTAATCTCTACCGGTGCTGCAATTGTGACATTCGACCTAATCCGTAGACCAGAAATCCTTAAATTAGGATGGGAAAGGGTTCGTGTGCAAGAATTTATCCCAAATCCGATGCGGTGCAAAACCTGTCAAAGACTCGGTCATACCAAAAATAGATGCCGAAATATTGAGCTATGCAGCCCGTGTGCAACCTCTCCGCCACATAATCCATGCCCAAGAACATTCTGCATAAACTGCCAAATTGAAACCCATCCATCCAATGACCCTGGCTGTCCCACTTTCTTAATGAAAATACCACCCACTTTCTAAATAAAATAAAAATAGAGCGCCGATGCACAATTAGAGATGCGTGGAAAATCTTCAACAGCGACCCCAACACACATCAAATGCAACCCCCTCAAAAAAAAAAACAAGGGCGCCGTCCTTCGCACAAATTGTAAAAAATACCAGCAGTATAATGACCGAACCAACAACTGTAAACACAGCACTCGACTTGCAAACAACTCCAGCAAACAAACCCCAGGTAGAAACTACAAACAATAACCCACAAGCAAATAACGGAGCATCCAAGAAAACATGTCATACTAAATCAATCACACAAACAACTTCAACCATATCCAAACCTCAGCAGAAAAACAGCACAACAACATCCCCAGTAAGACAACAAACAGCAACTAACGTCAGCACACCAGAAATAGCGACTACAAGTAGAAATGCAGAAAATAATTCCAGCCCACCCACCCCCACATACCCCCGTCCAATCATCAGGGATACCGAGATGTCACCTTTCAGCCAATTACACGCAAAATTCCCCGATCTTAACGTCCTCATAACACCAAATACATATAAAACAAAATTACCGTCACACAAGTCAACCAACATAGATAAGTCATAAATATAAATATCCTTATACTAACCCTTTAATTCATATACTAACACACATATTATATAACAAATATTACCATTATTACAGTGGAACATAAACGGGTATCACAATAACTACATTGAACTTGAAATCCTAATAAAGATGTATAAACCCTCCATTATACTTCTAATAAGAAATAATCGCACATTATAAATCCAACGGCTGGCAATTGATTTTCACGGATGGATCGAAGGCCTAACACACCTCCTATGCTGTGGTAAAGGAAAATCAAAAAGTTGTCGCGTACGGCCTCTTTTTTTCATTCTGCTCTATTTTCACCGCCGAAGCAACCGCTATATTCCACGCTGTTCAATACTCTGCCAAAAACAAGGATCAAAATCATGTGGATACCTGGACACTCCGGCATAAAGGGCAACACACTTGCAGATACCATCGCCAAAGATATTTCCATCACACCAACAATCACATCCGAAGTCATCTTACCTAGCGACATATACCGACTAATTCATAGTCAGAGACAAACAAAGTTATTACGTGAATGGGCGGATTATAATCACCATTATTCGGACATTAACCCCAACCGAACAAAACCTGTATACACAACATCCATACCTACCAACCACATCACCCCCTACACACGTCTCCGAATTGGGCACACCATAATTACCAACGCGCACTTATTACAGGGCATTAGATCCAACACCTGCCCCTTCTGTGAAGCAACAGTCAGCGTGCAACATCTACTGGTATCCTGCCCAGAACTTGTTTCTCAAAGACTTCATCATTTCGACAACAAGGACCCTCTCCCATTGTTAATGGACGCCACAGAAGAAAATATTAGCAAAATTTACAAATTTCTAAAGGACACAGACCTACTCCGTCGTATCTGACCCAACCAGCCAGCCGAAAGCCTCTGCTGCTAGCGCTGCGTCTGCTTTAGTTTATATAATAATTAATTATTATGTAAGCTTTGTATAAATAAATAAAATAAATAAATATTCAGCCAAAGCTAGTGACGGGGATTTACTGCACTGTTGAAGATTTGCATGAAGTCCAAGAAACTCTCAAACAAACTTTTCAGAACCAATTTGTATTTACAAACCTTTTTCCAATGGAATGAATCGAACAAACCCATAATAGAGCTCATTGAAGCTATAATGAAAATATTAAACAAATAGAAAAATTGTATTACTGGCCAGAAATGAGAAAAGTATGAAAGAATACATTCGAAATTGTATGAAATGCAATAAAAATAAATATGGTCGCCATCCCAAAAAAATACCAATAAGCAAAGCCCCAATCCCAGAAAAAGGGAAACAACTTCATTTAGACATTTTCTACGCACAGAAACTACAATTTATCACATGTGTAGACGCTTATTCAAAATTTTTAATATTAAAACATTTAGAAGACATGCGTAGAGAAGAGAGAGAAGCTTCGGCCATTGGTTGTCCGCGCGTGCGGCATTTGTTATTCTCTTATGAATGTTTGTACAAATTAGACATTTACGCCGCCGAGCCACGCCGCCGATTTTTACCAGTTCAAACGCACCGCCGCCGAGTTAACAAGAAAATGGCGCGGCGGCGGCGGCGGCGTGGTTCGGCGTACCATAACGTTTGGTACAATCTAAAATTATTTCCATGATAAAAAGCAAATTCATTCGCGAGTGAACAGTGAAAGCGAATAGACGTGAAATCAAGAGCAACCAACACTAAAAGAGGAAATATACAGTTATCAACATACAAAGTAATCTTAAATGAAGGTCGTAGTAAGTACAATACAGACAATAATTAAAAAAGTGAAAAATAAAGAAAAAAACGAACATAATGCACCTCGATGGCGAGTAGCCAGGCAGTTCCTCAGCCAATTACAACACAAGAAGCCGAAGCAACAGCCAAACAAGACCAACAACAAAAAGATGCGACCGACCCACGAAAATTTTAATTACAACGGTACCCATAACGGACCCTACATTGTCTACCTTGACAAAAAAAAAACAAAAACGATAATGAAAGAACAGCAATTAACGCGATCTCGGTGAACAAGTGGTTACAGGATAACGGAACAGAGGACATTCTGGAAGTCACAAAAATAGGATTTGGAAGATGCAAAATCACTTTTAAAAACGGGAAAGCAGCAAACAACTTCTGTGAAAAAACAAGCGAGCAATACGAAGCGAAGATTTTTGCACACTTTGTATCTAAAATGGGCATAATATTCGATATACCAGTTGACATTACGGAAGAGGAGCTAAAAGAAAACATTGTTTCACCTATAAAAATACTAAAAACAAGGAGAGTGAACAGGACACAGGAAGGGTTGAAGTTTCCCACACGAAGAGTCAAAATATTGTTTGACGGTCTGGAAGTACCGAGGGAAGTAACGTTCGGTTACACCAAATTAAATGTGAAACCATTTGTGGCATTTGCGCAATGCTACCGTTGTTTCAGGTACAACCATGTTGCGCAGCACTGCAAGCAGCTCAACGCAATCTGCGCAAAATGTGGAAGTACACACGACAACACAATAAAGTGCTATAAGGAACAATGCGTTAATTGTAAGGGGAACCACCAGGCCACGAGTAAAGACTGCCCAGCAAGGGTCAAGGCATATACAATCAAAAGAATAACCACGCTCGAAAATATCACTAGCAAAGAGGCACAAATAAAATACAAAAACATAATCGGAAACCGGTTCGAGCTACTTAACAACAACGCTGTCCTAGACACGGAATTTCCCCAACTACCAAAAAGGAGAAAGATACAAACGTACAACAATACAACAGGAGCCATGAAGCATATGCACCAACAATTCTCGTATGCCAAAGTCGCGAGAACGAACCACAATAAAACAAGAGAAGATAACAATGCACAAAAGACCATGGAAGAATGGAAACAAGCAACACTAGAAAACGAAACAACGACGAATAATAAATTGCTAGCATACCCGACCAACCTAGATAAATACTTACAAAAACAGGACGACTTCGCCTCAAAAATCAACCAAACGATTAACAACTGTTTAACGCAAAACACAACACATGCTAATAACAAGGCCCTATACGAAGCCTTAATATATATCCAAAGTGCAGTCGAAACCGTGTTGTCATACCGTACGGTCGCATTTTTTTTTCTCTCGCTAGTGCTGTTGTTGAGCATCTGCATTCTAGCGGTGTCTGTGTTATTTTCTCGTTGTGTTTATTTCTTATTGTTAATTTGTGCTACATTCCTACATTTTTGCATACAAGTTAATACACCATAGTAGCCAACAACAAAAGAACAAGAGCAACAACACGCTTCCGGACAACATTTCAATTCCACCGAAATCGCTGACGATGCGTCTGGAGCTGAGCGTGCAAATTATTTTTCAAACTACAAACGACGCGCTGAACGAGTTGCGCGTGACCACAACAAACACCTATCGCTGCTACTGCGCTGGCAAGTCACGCGGCAGAGCGTGTGCAGGACAGGTATTTATTCGCCGCTGCAATTTTTAAAAAGTTCAGTTGTATTTACTCGCTCATAAAGAAATAAAGAACATTATAAACTTATAAACAACCGGTCTTGTCATTGGCGCCCAACGTGGGGCCACAACAAAATCCTTGTAAAGGATAATTTCGTGGCCGCGGTGCTCGGACGCACGCCAAGCCGAGGCGTAGCCATCGAGGGACCAAACTAACAACCATCAAGGGACTATATTACTATTACTACAATATGAAAGAATCTATGCTCCTGATTTTGATGGCGGCTGCGTTATCGCGGTCAGAAATTCTAAATTTCACTGAGTCCGTCTACATTCCTATTTCGGACGGGGAGGTTGCAATTTACCGCCAGTACAAACACATCATTCACCACCTGAATTTGACCATTTACGAGAACATAGCCGAAGAAACGCATAATCTTCTTGGGAATTTCCCGCAGTCTCACATCAGGAAAACCGTTCAACTGGACATAGACCGCATATTACGATTAATAGATTCATTAAGAATTCATCACCGACAATCCCGTAGCATAAACTTTCTTGGCACCGCTCTCAAATACGTAGCTGGAACTCCCGATTTCGATGACTTTAACCAACTTCAAACGCGGGCAGAATCCCTGATTGAAGGAAACGAGCAACAGATTTACATTAATAGCCAGCTCCAAGTTAAGATTAACCAGTTAACCGACACCGTAAACAAATTGATTAGCTCGACCAAACAGCATGAGATTGACACTGGACATCATTTTGACTTGATATCCTTTCTTACCTGCACAACATTAACCAAAAAAATCTGCGACACATTGCATCGTTGAGGGGGCTTGTCGAAGCACAGTCGTCTCAGTGGCTTATAGCCTACACCTTAACAATAGTATTTTTTATTGTTTGCATATCAGCCTACATAATCTACAAAGTACGGAAGCGCAGTGCTAATATTGCAATATTGAACAGCGTTCTTAAGGGATCCGTGGACGTCCCCTCTTCTAGCGGGGGAGTAGTTAACACACCATAGTAGCCAACAACAAAAGAACAAGAGCAACAACACGCTTCCGGACAACATTTCAATTCCACCGAAATCGCTGACGATACGTCTGAAGCTGAGCGTGCGAAAATTATTTTTCAAACTACAGAAGCCAGGTACTCCACTGCCAACGATATTGCTGACGACGCGCTCAACGAGTTGCGCGTGACAACAACAAACACCTATCGCTGCTACTGCGCTGACAAGTCACGCGGCAGAGCGTGTGCAGTTTATTCACACAGGTATTTAGGCGTAGTCGCCGCTGCAATAGTTTTAAAAAGTTCAGTTGTATTTACTCGCTCAGCTTTTACGGCTGCTCTTGCACCGAAGCAAGGGAAATAAAGAACATTATAAACTTATAAACAACCGGTCTTGTCATTTACATAAGAAGTAATATTTTCACAATGCCCCCTGGGGCCAACAATCTGGATGATAATAGGTTTGCCCTATTATCCTCAGCCCAGAAGACTAAAAAAAAAGCCTGAACAATCAACGTTGGAATTTCCGGAACTCCCCATAACAAAGAAGGATGACCCCAAATATCCTCGCGGGATGCAAGTAAACCTATTACATCCATCTCCTGCTTCGCGATTTATAAAGGTATTCAATCTATCAGTAAAGATATTAACAACATCTCGTCACTTCGCGATGGCAGCCTACTCCTCCTTGTAAAAAATCAAAAAATTGCTGATAAATTCCTTTTCACTAAGAATCTACCCGGTGCAGGTGCTGTTGAAGTCGCTCTTCACAGCACCCTTAACTCAGTCAAGGGCACAATTTATGCCCCCTATATTTGCCAACTTAGCGACGATGAAATAATTGAAGGTCTCAAGGAACAAGGTGTCTCCGCAGTCCATAAGTTTAGCAAAATGGTTAAAGGCGTTCGTGTACCTACTGGTGCCGTATTATTAACATTCAATAAATATACACTTCCTAACAGAATTGAAGTAGCCTGGAGAACCCTAGATGTCCGTCCGTACTACCCTAATCCTATGCGCTGCAAAACTTGTCAGCTATTAGGACACATCGCTAAACACTGCGATAAATCTCCTTCCTGTGGCATTTGCAACCTTCCTCCTAACCACTCTCCACCTTCTGATTGCACCAGAGTTTACTGCGCAGGTGAACACCCCTCGTCCTCAAATGCTTGCCCTAAATTTATTCAATCGAAAGAAATATTAAAGATTAAAATTATTCACAAATGCACCATGCGGGACGCCATTACCATGTATAAAAATCAACTTCCTTCCACCCCTTCCCCCTTCTCCTTCGCCAACGTGGCAAAAATGCAAACTAACAGCGATATAAATACAAACTCAAAAAATCCTAATAACAAAGATAATACTTCAATATCAAAAAATTCTAACCTCAATAATAACGCAACAACAACAAAAGCTAACAACGATTCATCCTCCACCAACAATCCATTGCATCACATAGAACTTCCAGAAACTTCAAAGAACTCCCCTCTTCTATACCCCCCACCCTTGAATTCTTCCCCCATCTTTCTCTCCACTTTCTCACATCTCATCGCCCTCCTCACACACCTTAACTCCCCTGGCATCTTTTGCCATCTCTCCTCTTGCTCATAACACCTATCCAACCTCCTCCTCCCTTTCATCTCCGTCACCCTCGTTGATGGAACAATAAATTCCCATAACCTCACATTATTACTTTTTCTTTATTTTTCTATCCATGTTATCCATGCTTCAGTGGAATATCAACGGATACTTAAATAATTACATCGAACTCGAACTTTTAATTAAAACATTCAACCCCTCAGCAATATTATTAAATAAAACTCATCTTGCCAACAATATTGTAGCTCATACCCCTAAGGCATATATAGGTTATTTATATAACCTCCCCAGCAATACCACCAGCAAATAGGGAATAGCCATTCTGATCAACAGAAAAGTACCACATAACACCCTCCCCCCTACTCCTTCAAACATCTCCTCCCTCTCCATAGAGATTCTTTGAATTTCATTCCCGTCTTTTCCCCATTTCGTCCAATGTCGCATCAGGAGCCCTCACGTATTCAAAAAATTATCCGTTCTGCAGTCAATTATTCCATTCCTCAGTCCTCCTCTAAATCAGCCAAACCTGCGCGCACTTGTTCAAATGCTAACTTAATGCAAATCAAAAAATCTAATGCGATTTTTCGTCGTAAGGCGAAAGCTGCTAAAGTTCTCTGTTTTCAAAAGTTCACTAGCGAAATCAATTCCTCTTCTAACCCAAAAAAGATCTGGGCTGACATAAGGATCTGGTTTAACCTCCTTTTCTCCGATTTCTCTCCTCAATTCTCCTCGTGGTAATCTTCTATATCCGCAAGATATAGCCTTAGAACTTGCGCTTCACTTTTCCAACGTTTCCTCGGATTCCAGTTTTTCTCCTGAATTTTCCTTCAGCAAACTGTCCGTTCTTTCCTCCCCTTACCTGCCTCCCTCGAACTTGTCTTCTTCAGCTAGGTTTTTAGATTCTGATATATCCATTCTTGAACTCCTCTCTGCACATCCCGTAAAACAAACTTGGAGAAAATTCCGAGATGACTGGCTATCGAGATTTTCTTGGTTGCGGAATAAAGATGGGTGTAGCTATTGCATAGCTTGTGATAAGAAGCTGTCAAACCATTTATCATTTAAAAAAAAACATAATGTTTTTCCAATCCACAAACAAAACGAACAGAAAAAAAAACATCAAATCTAAATGGACAAGTTTTTGGATGAAGAACATCAACAAATGTCTAAGCAAGTACATCATGCGGAGTTAACTATGGTTATGTTTCTTATTTGCCACAATTTGCCATTTTTACTTATGGATTTCTTACCGAAACTGTTAAAAGAGTGCTGTCCGGACTCTCGAATTGCACAGCAGCTTCATTGCGGCCGAACAAAAGCCACAGAATTGGTGGATCAGTTGGGTAAGAGGTCATGTGAAGAAGTTACCGAAAAATTAAGAACGAACAAATTTTCTCTGATTGTGGATGAAACCACGGATGTTTCGACAAAAAAATGCTTAATTTTAATTGTTCGATTTTTTGACAAATTTTCAAGAAGTGTTCATGACAAATTTTTAGGTTTAATAGAATTAAAGTATTGCGATGCGAATTCCATCTACTTAGATATTAAAAAATTCTTTATGCAACGAAATATTCCTCTTAAAAATGTTATCGGACTAACAACCGATGGGGCAAATGTAATGGCCGGAGAATTGAATAGCCTAAAAGAAAAGTTCAAGTCGGACGTAGATCTTTATGTTCAGCTTACGCGTGTAAACAGTTGCCGCATCAAATCGAACAACTTTGTCGCTCTATATACAGTTTTTTTTCTCATAGCCCGAAAAGAATCGAAGAATTGAAGGAATTTCAAGAATATTGTCAGGTGGAGCCCCACAAAATATTAGGCGTTTCTTTAACAAGATGGCTTGCCTTGGAGCAGGTTATTAATAGAATTGTTGAACAATGGCTTCCACTATATTTATATTTTCTTGATCGTGTGTTAGAAGTGAACGGTACTAAAGCTTCAGGCTTGGCATTGCAAATGAATGAGCCCGATGTAAAGGTATACTTTCTTTTTTTATCCTACATTCTGAAAATTATCAATGATATGAATAAAGAATTTCAATCAGAAAAGGTTAGATTGCCATACTTACATTTGCATTTGGAATCCAATTTTAAATTAATATTGGTCAATTTTATGTCAAACGCATATGTTCGAAATTTGAAATCTTTGAATAATATTGATTTATTAGACGAAGGAAATTATGTTCAAATAGAAAATGTTTTTATTGGTTCCAAAGCAGAAGACTATTTGAAAAAAAGTAAATTGACTGATTTTCAGAAAGTAAGAATAAAAAGAAATGTTCTCAAATTTTACTTAGAGCTCTTAAAACAAATTAAGCAACGATTCGACTTTTCAAGAGAAGATGTTGAAAATTTAGTAATAATAACACCCGGTAAAGTTTTATTCAACTCTGAACTATCGATTGAACCATTATTAAAAAACTTCCCAGGTTTGGCAACCAGCGATTATAGTTAGCCAGTGGAAATTATTAAGGCTTACCAACTTGGAATTGAACACGGAAATGAATATTCTAGATTTTTGGGAAAAAATTTCAGTTTTTAAAAATGGAATGGAAGAAGCATGCTTCCAAGATCTCACAAATTTTGTATATAATTTGATGACTTTACCCCACAGCTCAGCAGCTGCCGAACGGAAGTTTTCCGATTTGTCTTTAATTAAATCGAAAACAAGAAATAAATTGTCATATAAAACCATAAATAACATAATGCTTGCAAAAGAACTTGCTAATTCTCAAAATGAAGCAAATTATGTGTGGGCAGCTAAACATTACTTTAAATGAAATTTGATATTTGATTGATTAATTTTGTCAAATGTAAAAATACATATGAATATGTATTTATTTTGATCAACCAACTTTGATCCTAAAACTAAGTTTATTTCAATGTTTTTGGTTTTTTCTGGCTTGTCAAATAACTTGTTATTGTTAACAAACGTTAAATGAGCTTGAATGCCATTAGAATTTTTGGAAAAATCGAAAAATCATCAACAATCAAAGAGGTCGAAGTTATAGCTACTGAGGAGATGTGGTGATCTCTTTGTTTGTTGATGAATTTTTGAACTTTCCTAAAATTCGTATGGCCTTCAAGCTCATTTAACGATTGTTAACAATAACTAAATTTATTTCATTCAAAGAAACAAGAAGTTATTTTATGACCAATTTTTTGTCATTAATGTTAAGAGAAACACGAAGTGATATTTGTTATATCTTTTTTTTATATTAATTTTAAGAGAAACAAGAACTGAAGTTTATTTGAAATACTTTTAATTTTTTTAATTATTTATTTTGTAAATAAAAAAACGCTTAAAAAAAAAGTAAATGTGTTTCTTTTATTTTTTACAAATAAAATTTGTAAAAAAAAGTTTGGTACTTTTTTTTTTAATTTGGTAAATTTTTTCAAGGGATTTGGTAAAATAAAAATGTGATTCGCGGCAACCCTGATATTAGCATTCAAGGTAAGTTTGTTAATGAAGTGTATTAGCAAAAAATTAATAATTTCTTACAATTAACAGATGGATAAGTCAGTGAAAGATTATTCAATAAAACTTCAGCGGTTGAATGGAAATTGTAAGAGTAAACTATGGAACTATTTTGGAGTTTTGATGGTAGATAATAAAAACATTGTTGACGAGGAAAAGGTTTTTTGTAATCTATGTTTGGAAAAACAGAAAAAGGACGCCCCATCATTACTTTTTGCATGGTAACGAGTGCAGTATATAGTTTTTATTACACAAAAAAGTTTTTGCATTTTTTCTAGTGCTCAGATTCTATCATTTAGTAAAAACTGCTCAACAGGAAACTGAGCGCGTCATTTAAAAAATGAACACAATGTACGCGAAATTTATTCTCAGAGTACTTCATGGACAACAAGTGGATCAGTAACCAGTTTTTTCCATAAAAGTGGGCAGGAAAGGTCTATAGTAGATAAAAAATGGGTGCTGGGAAGAGACCTAGCGTTGTGGATGGCAAGAGATTTGCTTCCTTTCCATATAATTTCTCATAATGGAATGAAAGACTTCCTTAAAAAATACAAAGTTGTAGTTGCTGATGATGATATTCCACACTACAAAACCCTATCAACAACAGCATTGGATGATGTACATATGTATATGAGTAAAATATCCGGACAAAAACATTTCGCATTAACATTCGATTTGTGGACGGATAACTTCCGAAGAAGAAGTTATATCACTTTTACGTTTCATTATCTGACAAAGAGTTTTGAAATGAAACACTTAACGTTAGAAACAAAATATATTTCAAAATCTCACACAGCAAATAATATTTTAAGTGAACTCGAAGAAATAACAAATATGTTTAAACTACAATTGGGATCTAATTTCATAGTTACTGATCAAGGAAGTAACATCAAAAAAGCCATTGGTTTAGGGTGTATTAACAACAATTTCTGCCTTGGACATGGCCTATATAACTTACTGAATGTAGATGGCTACAATTCCGTCCCGGAATTAAAAACTTTAATTGTAAAATGCAAAAGCATTGTAAGTGCCTTACGTTTCAAGACTCATGTTTTAAGATGTCATGCTGATGACCTACAAAAAGAAGTTTTATCAAAGATAGATAATTTGGAAGAACTCCTTGCATCCGAAGATGACGCATGGGTAAATTACGATGACGAATTTGGTCCGCTAGATGATGTTCCTTTAGAATCTTACATAAATATAAATAATCTGGAGGACTTACGAGGTAGTTTGGTAGACAAACGAAACGTCACGCTTAAAAACTCGGTCCCAACTAGGTAAATTTGGAATATAAATAAATTTTTCATTGACCATGTTCACTACATATTTTGTTTTAAGTACATTTTTCAAAAACTTTTTGTTTTAATTTTATTATTTAATTCATAATTATTAGGTGGCACAGCGTTTTAGCCATGCTAGACAGTGTTGGCTGTCAAAGGACGACAATAAATAAATTACTCTCAGCAAACAAGAAAAATGATTTAATATTACTAGAAAAGGAGGCACAGCTTTTATATAACTTAAAAGATTTTTTACAAAAATTCAAAGAAGCTGTGAGCATCCTTTCGGGCGATTCATATCCGTCAATATCTCTGGCATTGATTATTAGAACTGAGATTATGTCAATTTTAGAGCATGATGATAGTGATCTGACAGAAAAAAACATGAACTTAACTCTAATTGAGCAATTGAAATTTAATATAAAAAGCAAATTAGACTATAGATTTCCTGTTACTGACATATTAGTTTGTGCCGCTTTACTGGCTCCGCGATTCAGCGCATTGGATTGTGTTTTGAAATATTGTTCGCAAAAATGTTTTACAAAAAAGGAGTTTTTAATAAAAATGTACAAAGACCTAGTTGGTGATACTGAACAAATAATCGACGACCAGAATAATAATCAATCTCCATCTGCCAGTAAAATATTAAAACTTGCCCAAAAGCACTCTACAAGTTCGAAAAATATGAGTTTAGAAGCGGAATGTCATTTATTATTAAGTATATCATCATCATGTTTTAACTTTTTGGAAGGAAAAGGCAACGGCGATGCCCTTATTATCTACATTAGCAGTGAAAGTTTTATGCATTCCTGCATCCAGCACACCAAGTGAGCGTGTGTTCTCTATTGCTGATCTCACCTTAACAAATAAAAGATCTCCGCTGAGTCCTCACAATGTGAATAAAATAATTTTCATTCATGACAACTATGAGACCTGTAAAGAAGATTTAACGAAATATAGCATAAAGCAAACGGGAAGCACTAGTTGCTAGCCAGCTCTATTCGTGAGTGGAATGAACAGAAACAAACAAAAAATAAATTAAATCAAAAAGTGTTGAAAGAAGAAGATATAAATACAAATCAGCAAGATCAACAAAGTGAAAAGACAGAAAAACAACTGGATATGGAAAATTAATGTAATAGAATGAATTCTGGAAAATATAAGTGTCTAAATTAGTGAAAACTAGATGAAAAAAAGTGACTTTAAAAGTGTAAAGCTGCTATTGAAGCTTAAAATTGCAACAACTTCAAAATAAGTTACAAAAACAAATACAATAAGAACAAAATGCTAAAAAGTTTTGTTGAAAAAAGTCAAATGCAATGGCAACCGACATTACGGCCCAAACAATAGACATAGAACATAGGAACCACTTAGGCGAATTGGATAGGATACCTGACATCGTAAAATGTCTAAAGGAATTCTCTGGCAATCCAGGAGAATTCAACTCGTGGAAAAAAGCATAGATCGGGTTTTAGCTACTTATATATGAACCTCAAAAGGGGACACCGAAGTATTACGGAATTTTAAGCGTAATACGGAACAAAATAATAGGCAATGCCGATGCGGCATTGGAAGCATACCATACATACGCCACTTGATTGGCAATCAATTTCCAAATGTCTAATTAAGCACTACGGTGACAAGCTCGACTTGTCAACATTAGAATACCAAATGAATGAATGAATTGGTCCAAGGAAATAGAACAGTTTCAGATTTCTATCAACAGGTGTATAGCCACCTTTCATTGATACTAAATAAATTAGGTTGTCTCGATATGCATGCTGACGCTAGCGTATAGAGACAAAGCATTAGATACTTTTATAAGAGCGCTTAACGGGAATTTACCTAGACTATTAGAAATACGATAGCCGGCAGACCTGCTGTAGGCTCTTCATCTGTTTAAAACTATAGAACCAAAACTTTCGTATGAACCATGCGTACAATAAAAAAACTAGTACAGCTTCCACCCTTACCTCCAAGAAGGAATTTTCCACAGCCACAAAGGTATCAATTTTACCCCCAGCTAACGCATTTACCCCAACCACAGCGGACAACTTGGCAACCAAAACAACAACAATATAACAATTTTCACTACGATAATAACCCCTCAAGACCTCCGAAACCGCAGCCACGTCCAGAGCTCATGGACGTCGACCCGAGCATACACTCTCGTTGCGTTAACTATATAAACAGACCCCAAGGAAGTGAGCACTTTGGCAAAAGGCCACAACAATTTCCGAATGAACAGCGAAGGAAAGAGCAACCAACATTTCACATTGACACAGCTTCACAGGAAGATGGACAATTTAGTGAACCAAGCGATATCCATTTTTTAGAATAATTGGCTCTTCGCTCCCCCCCTTCGAAGTAAAGGCGGAGAGCGGCAGAATTTTAAAATTTTTAGTGGATACAGGTTCCAGTAAAACTTATGTTAAGCAAGAGCTGGCAAAAAAAAAGAATCCAAAACGACAATTTCTTTTTTGCAAAATCTATGGCGGGAAATTTAGAAATCAGCGAACATACTTATGTTCAACTTTTTAACTTTAATGATAAAATTAAATTCTATCTAATGCCACTTCTCAAAACATTTGACGGTATTCTAGGGAATGATACCCTTCGGGAACTTTAAGCCATTATATACACTGGCGAAAATTACATGACTTTAAGTAACGGCTTTAAGGTTCACCTCAAACAGCTCCCCTCATAGCGAGTGAACGCAATTAATGTATGTAGATGAGGGAAACCTCTCAGAAAACATCTACAAAAGTAAATCTCATTACCGATTTTGAAAGCTATAGCCACATAAAAACAGCAGTACTTTTCCAGGATAACACGATCATAAGAACCGTCCTCATACCCCAATATTCCAACAGCGTCCTATCCCAAATCAAAATTGAACCCCTTTCCAATATAAACAATAAATCATTGGTTTTAGACAAATACGATGTATTAGTAGATGAAGATTAAAGATATGTAACTACAATGTAGAAATTAAGGATAATCTGGAGAAAAATTTAATTAAAGAGAAGGATCAATGTTTAACAAATATATTAAAATTTGAAGAAGCAGCTCGTAAGCTCAGAATTTGTAATGAGCAATCTGTAAATGAAGTGCTATCAGGCACATTAATATTTAAAAATTTTCAATCAAAAATTATACAAAACTATAACAGACAAAATATTAAACAAAGAGGAACTTTTTTAATAAAATTTAAAAATTGTGATATCAGTGTATTTAACAGATCATATATGAATGTAAAAAGGGAAGTATATGAATCCATTGTATTACCGAATGTAATAACAAAAATTAAAGAAAATACAAATTTTACTAACAAAGAATTAAGACTGGAAACCTTATATGTGAAACAACTCCAACATGAAAATAATATTGAATTTTTGTTAAATAAAAGCGGCAGTTCCTCAGTAATTAGCTTGAGTTCTGATGTAATAATAATTGTCATAATTATAATCGTTATGATAGCATTTTTATATAAACATCGTCAGAAAGTATATTTGTCACCTGAATCTAGTGTAGAGTAAACGTGCGGAAAGGTCCTTTTTTACAAATAACAATGGAACACCCTACGAGCAACAACGATTGGGGACAATCTATTTAAGAGGGGAAGAGTTAACACTTGTTACATGAATAAGTATCGACTTACAACTTCCGGCACGTGTGACCGAAATGCACCAGAAAGTGCATGGTCAGCGTCTGCACTATCTGTTGTGCAGAATAAGATTCGTGGAACGCGAGCACACTACAGTAAATGTAAGAAATAAGATCAAGTGTAGTTGAAATAAAGATCCAAGCAAAGAAGCTTGAGTTTTTATTGCACCAAAACTGGCGACGAGGATTCACAAGTCAAGAATTCACAAATAAGTAAACCAAGTTATTAACCAATAAGGTGCAAAACGCGTAATAAAATAAAATAAATGGGAATTAAAATTAATTATAATTATAATAACAACAGCAACAATAATAAAACCAACATCATCAACAGCGTTAAAAACGCGTAATAAAACAAAATACAAACAGAGTGGGAATTAGTAAACCTATGTAAATAAAGGTAACAACAGCAGCAGCAGCAACATTAATAAAAACAAAATCATCAACAGCGGGAACTCAACAATTGAAAATTATTATTTTAAAATAAATAAAATTAGGAATAAACTACATAATAGAATATTAGCGCATAATGATTTAAATTTCTCAACGAATGAAGTTAATAGGATGGCACTGAAATCATTTAGGGAACATCTCCCAGAACCCACAAAAACTATGATTATATCAAGAGACCCGGATAGTCTAGAAGAGGCATACAAAATAATATTAGAAGCTAGACAGCAAGGCTTCACGGCGCAAGGGCAACAAAAGAAAAATCATAACCCAAATAGCTATCGTAGGACTAATTTTAGCGATAACGTTAACAATAGAACATTTTCCAGACCCAACCAAAATATAAATAATATCCCCACTTATAACAGTAGTTATAATAGATATAAGAATTATATGCCACAAAACAGGTATAACGGTGGCTATGTCCCAAGGAATGTAGGTAATAACTATAACAGTGGCAACGGATCAAGCCAAACTAGAATGTCAAACCAGACAACAAACACAAATTATAACCAACAGGGAAATTTCAACCCACAGAGAAACTTTAATCAACAAAGAGACGGGAATCAAACGCAGAATTACAACCAATCAGGAAATTATAATCGGTCCGTAATATCAAATCGCAATAAACCAGAACCTATGGATATTGGCAATGCAAATACAAATTTTCAGTGGGAACCACAAAACAATTACCCTATATAATAATAGATACACACATAAGAAAATTATATTTCATCATTGACACTGGAGCAGAGTTCAGTTTGATCAACGAAAATGTTTGTAATCCGAAATGGAAGAGGGAAATCACTTAATATCTAAAGATTCAAAGCATTTAAAAAAGCATACAAGACTCAAGTTAAACGAAAATTTAAATTTCAGGATTAATATGGCGAAAATTACAATACTCTTAACGATAATAACGGCAATCAATGGACTTCTACAAATAAACAAGTTTGAAAACCAATCGGGATACGCTAAAATAAGAATCAGAGAGATAGACATAGTGAATCAAACCGCAACAGTAATCCATATAATGGATTATCCAGGGAATTTAAGCAGATTATAAATGAAATTGAAAATAACTTAGAAAATAATTTCAACCAATATAACAGGAATGACAGGGAAATATTATACGAAGAAATAAAGCCTATTAAAGCAAAAATAAACACATTAATGCCTATAGGAAATAACAGAAAACGCAGAGGACTATTTAATATTGTAGGGACTACATACAAATGGCTCTTCGGAACAATGAACAATGAAGATAGGAAAAACATACTACAACATTTAGAAATAATAGAGAGAAACAATCATTAGATAATAGGGACGGTAAATCAACAAATATGTATGTATATATAAATGACAATTTCAATAAATCCATTAATACATTAAAAAGAACCATAGAAGACGATAGGACAGAAATACTAAAAACCTTTGAAAAAATAAATAAATCAAACGAATTATCGAAAATTATAAAACACATGCTTTATTCCGATCAGATGCTTAAACTTACACCCTAGTATATTATCAACAGAAGAAATTGAAAGTTTCAATATTGACATTTTTAAATGAAAACACGACAGGACTCCTTTCATATAAAGATGACGCATTACTCTTACATAGCTATACAAATACCAATTACACACATTAAAGCAGATCTAATACTAATAACGCCATTACCTAATAGGCAACATTTTGAAATGATAGGAGAACAGAAATATGCAATTACAATAGGAAACAAAATATATAAATATACAGAAGGAGCACATTTCAAAAATTTAAAAGAAATTAACGCCTGTCCGTTTAACCAATGTAAATACGAATATAACAATGACACAATGATCGAAGATATCGAAGACGATACTATCCTGATTAAAAATGCATATAAAACAGAAATGAAACAAAACTGTGACAATAGAGAAATTGCACTCGAAGGAAATGCATTATTAAATTTTTAAAATTGTAAAGTTGTGATAAAAAATAAATCATTCCAAAACCAAAAAGTTATTGTAGAAGAAAGATACATATATTTTCCTTGAAAAAGAAACTGATGCATTACAGTTTGAAAAAGTAATACATTTCTCAGAGATAATAATAAATCAGGAAAAAAATATAAACCAGTTGGAAGAATTAAAAATACACAAATAATATAAATTAATAAACATACTAATAATATTATTAATAGCAATAGGAATATTGGTAAAATGTATAATATATAAGAGAAATAAAAATACAAATCTAAATGTAGAGCTGCAAATTCAACCTCTTTCAAATGAGGAAAACACAAAAAAAACAAATACCATAATTGGTCCAAGGTCAAGTTCAAAACATGAACAAAATAAAACAGAAACAACAATGTAACTATACTTTTATAATCATTACTAGTAATAATCAGAAAACTTTGCAGAATTCAATGTTAGATATGCAATGGAGACCATTGAATCTAGGGGTGGAGGAGTCACATATTGACATACATACACTCAACAGAGAACGTCAGGGGTGTCACTTTTTGGCACTCGAATCACACTTATAAATTTGGAGTGCTTGACGCACTCACAAACAGCAAGAAAAGAATAACACACCCAAACGCACAAATCGCTTTCCGTGTTTTGTGTTTTTGCATTTCGTCACTCACTCAAACAGTAAGCGTCGATTCTATTTCACCAGACACCCAAAAATTTTGCGTAGATAAGTGAACGGCACAATGCACTGAAAGCAAATGTGCGAACAACAACGATAGATCACAAAAATGAATGCGCAAAAATGAGCTATGAGCGAAACACTCATGTTTTACCGTTATGATTTCGAGTGTCTTCAACTTTTATGCAAGTTAAGATAGCAAGTGTAGCTACTTACATCTACAATTTCTTTGGCTGCAGTTTACTCAATAATGAGCATCATTATCACTCAGCGCATGCGTTATCACAACAACAAACACAAGCACAGCTTCTCGGGTGTGCGCTGCTCCATTTCATACTCGAGCATAGCAACAACGATGTCGTGCTCCAATGAAGTACCAATACATTGCGCTCCACTAGCGGATAATGGATTAACCCTTAAATGCATGGCGTACCATATATGGTACACGCCTTAAATCCGCCGTCATTCAATGAAAATTAATCTGAATTGAATTTTGCTTACTCTTAGTGAAAGCCATAAAAACTAACAGTTATTTAAATGTCGTCGCAGCTTGCTAAGGCTTATACGCAGTTGACAGCGAGCTGTCGAATTGGTCGAACGTAAATATTGCGAAAAATTTGAAGTGTGATTTTCATTCGTCATTAAAATATAATTTATTACATCCATACCCTTATTGATTTATCTACGGACCCAAGGTATTCACAGCATTGGGACCATCAATCGAAATCGAATAAAAAATTGTAAGCTTCCGGATACAAAGGTGATGATGAAGATGAATCGAGGTGTCTCAGCAGAGTTCATAACTACAATACATAGCGTACCAATAACGTCTTTATCCTGGAACGAAACCACTGCGCAATTCACAAGCCGATGACATCGAAGTTCCGACTACACAACGTTGGGATAAAAAGGAAAAGAAAGTAGTAACTATATCTTGCCCCCAAATCATTAAAAACTACAATTTGCATATGGGAGGTGTATGTAGATCTCATGGATTCTCACCTCGGTCGCCTTAAAATTACATTAAAAAGCAGAAAATGGTATATAAGGATATTTTATCACCTACATGGCTTCTTTTGCATAAAAGAGCAAACTCCAATATCCCAATGACTCAAAAAGCGTTCCGTCTGGAAGTATCTCATGTATTGACAAATATGGCAGCAAGCAAGAAAGCGAACACAAACCGATCTGGAGCACTCACGCAAGTTTCTCGTCCCCAACAAGAACATGGACTAACACAGAACTTACGTTTCGACGGTATTGATCATTTTCCTGTAGTTCAAAATCGTGGAAGATGCAAAAATGAAAAATGCTATGCTGGAGACAGAAACGTAAACAACCGTTCAATTTTCAAATGTGAAAAATGTAACGTACATCTTTGTTTAAATGATAAACGTAATTGTTTTGTAGCATATCATAAAAATGATAAAAAATAATATATGTAAATTGATTTACCTTATTTGTGTACACGAATTTCCTTTCATTCCAATAAACTGAAATAAAATTTACGTACGAAAAATGTTCACTCTTATTTGACATCAATGCATAGTGTACCATATATGGTACATATAGAAAAACCCACATTTTGAGCTTTTCCTGGAAAACGGCGCGTTTAATCGGAAAATAAGTATCCATTTCGTGTTAAGTGGGTAATTTTACATAAGGGGCACTTGGTCTAGATGTTGGGTACTGACCTCATGCATTTAAGGGTTAAGAGCTCAAACCGAAATGCGGCACTTAGGAAAACGAGGAATAATTATTGCCAAACTCTCCTAATTACGCTCAAGACGCAATGCGACAATCGGTAAAGACTCAAACCGTAATACAGCACTAAGGGAAGTGGGAAATAGTTGTTGCATAGCCTTGCGAATAACACTCAAGCCGCAATGCGGCAATCGGTGCATCTGGTAAAATATTGGGTTGGTTGATCGTGGAGTAATTTATTAGGACTCGCCGGACTCTATAAAAAGTAAAATTGATTGTGGAACGTACACTTTAACACAAAAACATAAGGGAAGAAGTGTTATATGGAACATTTTACTTTCGATTGTTAAGGAAGACGTTAAAGTGCCGTTTTGCAAGGGTGGCTAAATTTTCGGCATAAAGCAGCAATGCGGGCCCGAGCATGGTGCAGTTTTTATCAAAATTGGTGCCGCCTATGAGGATCACATAGATGTGGATGACTGCTGCCTAGTCCATCAACGTTAAGTCGAAAGGTCGAAAAAAAATTTGATATCATCGGACTGAAGCTTTGTCGGCTGGCTACAACCACATCAAATTTTCTTTTGTTTTAAGTCAATGGAATCAGAGAAAAGCACCAAAAAACATTTTAACTAAAAATAAAAGTTATTCAATAAAAACATTGAGGAGATCATATTTGTAACATGACATTAAAAAGCATTAGAAAACAACATCAAGAGAAGTGACTTTTAAATAATTGTTTAAAATCATTTACAGAAACAACAGACAAACAGCACACATGCAAAAAAATTTAGCCGTTTTTGCAGCATAAGTTAAACATTAAAGAGTTGATGCCCAACAAGTCAAACTACGCAATGCTGAAATCTATCGAAAGCATGGTTTTTTTTTTTGCTCTCAAAATTGGTGCCGCCTTGAGGATCACAAAAACTTCCAACGCTGTTTTTTTGCTAGATGTGGAGGATTACGTTGCCTAGTCCATCAACGTTAAGTCGAAAGGCCAACATGACGCTGATTAATAAAGGTGATAATAATAAAGAAACAAGACGGTTATTCGTAATTGTCGCCCAACTATATGGGAATAAAAAAATTAAAGTTCGATAAAAAATAGTAAAAACTATTCGGAAATAAAAAGCTCCATAAAAAATAGTAAAAAAACTATTCGGGAATAATTGTACGGACCCATCAAGGAGGAGACGTCACAAAAAAAGGAATCACGGACCAAAGGGGATCGAAAATTTCTTACAAAAATTAAACAATAGAATTAAGATTCAAAAATATGATACTGATTGCGATACTCCTTATTCAAACGACGACAGCAAAATTGACCGACTATTCGACTTCCGACTACATACCGATTCAGGATGGTGACGCGACACACCACATCATTAAAAACGCCAAAGCTGGACAGATCGACACTGGTCACTTGTATGAAATGTTGCTTGCAAGAAATAGGATCATTATAAATGAAATTGAAACTTTAATTTCAACTACTACCCTTGCAAAGATAGGGATAATAAATCCTATGTTGTTAAACTCAAATAATATAAAAAACATTATTGAAATGCACTCTACAAACACAACTACCACTGATTTAATGGAGGTATCATATATTAAGGTTCTATTAGACGGTAATCTTCTACATTTTGTTATCAAATATCCCAAGCCAGTACTAGTCTGTAAGAAAATTATTATCTTTCCTGTCCAACACAACGGACCAATCCTGCACCTTGGGAATGACAACAATGTTGCCGATTGTCATAATCAAATTTTGGCGATTGGAAATTGCAGCACAACGCTCACATCAACGTTTTGCAAAAAATTACAACATCCAACGTGCGCGCAGCAGCTTCATTCTGGTAATGTTGCCCACTGCAGCACTCGCCCTAGCCGCCTTAAACCAATTATGGTGGTCGATGATGGCATAATCATCATTAACGATAATACCGCTTTAGTCAAGACTACCGCAGACACCGAGAAGACCATAAAGGGAACTTATTTACTTTCCTTGGAAAATGAGATTCAAATTAATGGATCTTACTTCAAAAAACCTAAACGGCATGTTTAAAAAATTACCAGGATCAGCAACGACGGCGCTCCTCAACCAGTCATCAAGAGATTTTGAGTCTTCCATACCTTCAAAGTATGGAAAACCTGCGTTTATCGGGAAAATCGAAGGGAGGACTATGATAGGACCAACGATATCAGGTCTCACTAGCATTGTCATACTAATTTCCTGTTACGGTCTAATTAAACTATACCGAGAGCGAAAAAGAAGACGCAAATCCCAGAATCTTCAGAACGTCATAAACAATCTTAAGAAGTCCGTGGACGGCCTTCATTTAGAAGGGGAGGAGTTAACATAAGCTGCCCTTTGTCAACAATAAAGTCTGCGCGAGTTGCGTCGTCAAACGACTCCACCACTGTCAAACTCGTCGACACACAAAAAAAGACAAGTATTTTTTAAATATTTTTATTTCTCTGAAATGTAAGTTGAATCTTCAGATTCAACTACATACATATGTACATATAAAATTGTAAAATACATAAATAAGGAAATATTCATAAGCAAGCATTAAATTCCTTTAAAAATGAAATCAAATGCCACTGTTATGTTTATATAAGATATGCCGGGTCGTTGATGCTGAGGAATGTCAAGTCAGCACAACGGCTTCAGGTAAATTTAGCAAGTAAGATTTTTATAAAGAATATGTCAAGTCAGCACAACGGCTTCAGGTAAATTTTGGAAATAAGATTTTTGTAAAGAATAAAATTATTATTAATAAACTGGACGGCAAGCCGCTCAGTACGGTAAACCGGAGTTTTATTATTCAAACGAAAGATATGTAATTTCCGATAAATTACATATCATATCGTAATTCGCGTGGCCTGAGTCAGCGAATCCACATTCTCACGCTGGCAGCTAGCAGTTAACATAAGCTGCCCTATGTCAACAATAAAGTCCGCGCGTGGCCTGAGTCAGCGAAATTACATTCCCACGCTGACGGGTAAGGCACAGCGGTAGCGGCAAACTGCCAACGCAAGCGTCGGTGTCGTATCCGCTGCAATAACTCTACAACTACTACTAACAACGAATTGCGGGACACAACAACTAAGACAAGGTGCAGGGACTTATTTAAGACATTAGCTTTAGAATGTAAGGTCAGTTTGTAACAGAGAACTCATCAGACAGCATGATCTGATTAATAAAGTGATAATAATAAAGAAACAAGACGGTTATTCGTAATTTATATATTCCCAATAAACCTGCCAAGTACGGCAAAAAAATTAATGCATTAGTCGACGCAAGAACTTTTTACACTTGTAAAATTGAGGTATATTGTGGTAAACAGCCAACCGGCCCTTATCAGCTCGATAATACAGCTGACAATATCGTAAAGAGAATCGCTGCACCAATTTTAAATACCGGAAGAAATTTAACTATGGACAATTATTTCGTTTCTATTCCCTTAGCTGATGAGCTGTACAAACAATATAGAACCACTATTGTAGGAACAATCCGAAAAAATAAAAAAGAAATTCCACCACAATTTATTACAAGTAAAGGAAGACCAACCCCAGATACAATGGTTGCATATGCCGAAAACAAGCTTCTTGTTTCCTACATTCCAATGAAGAAAAATAAAAAAGTCGTACTGATGCTTTCATCTCTTCATGCGGATGGCCAGTTAAATAATGAGTCCGATGATAACAACAAACCCGAAGTAATATTGTTTTACAATAGAACAAAGCGAGGTGTAGATACCGTCGACCAGATGAAAGGAACGTACTCAGTTTCCCGCAAAACTTGCAGATGGCCAATGAGGCAATTTTTTTACTCTGCTTGACATAGCTGGTATAAATGCGCAGATTATTTATAAGGGAAATACGCAGAACTTAACTCAGAGAAGGACTTCCTTGAAAGAAGTGGCGCTTGACATGATAAAGCGGCAAGCCATTCAAAATTTACCAAAACATCTAAAGGATTCAATGGAACGCATTGCACCAGGTCTTGATTCACCAAACCAGTCTAAAGAAAACGGCTTTTGTGATTTCTGCCCCAGAAGGAAAAATAGACGCACAAAAAAAGGTTGCAATTTATGTGGGAAATTACTCTGTACTGAACATTCTAAGTATACTTACATGTCCTACTTGTTTCGACAGGAAAATGAATGAAGATTTCTCAGAATAGTGATATATAGCCATGTAAATACTTTATATACGTATGATCTCCATAACAAATCTCAAATTTTTTCTTATGTTTTGTACAATTGAATTACCTTTATATTTTATTTTTGTTTCTGTCAAATAATAAACATTTTTTAAGCTTAAGGCTCAGTAATGGTATTTAGTTTAAATTTAAATATGTAACACTTTATTTATATAAACGTAACTGAATATTTTCAGTACGTGAGCAAAATGCTCACGCGCGACAATGCATGTCACTCTGCGGAGCGCGCCTTCTCTAGGGTTAAACTTGCAGCTCGCTTTCAATTTGTTTTGTGCTGCCTTCAATTACAAAAATTTGTGTGCTTTGCGAGCCCAATATTTCAGATATCTCATCAATTGCAACATTAAAAGAAACAATAAAAACAAAAGTTGTTGGCATATGGTCAACAAATTTGTCCATAAGGCACAGGGTGGCGTTTTTTCTGTATCCCCCGGCTGCACATATCCAGGATACAGACCTGGCCGATATTAAAGAGCAGTGTGTTTTAGAAATGTTAAAATTTTCTATTTCAAAGTGATAAGCGAAACTGGTCGCATTTTCCGTACGGAATCAGCTGTTTTCGCTTTTTGTCAACTGATACATGTGGGAGTGACAGACGGACGTAGGACCAGAAGTGGACGTAGCTTTGACGTGACAAGAATGTAACTTATAACAACCCTGTTGCTACAGGACAAGAACGTAACAGATAACAACCCTGCTTCTACAGAAAAGAGACGAGACAACGAATGAACGAACAAGTAGAGACAGAGAACGATTATTAGCTTAACCGACTCTATCGAACGATCAAACAGTTTCAGTTTTGGCATCAACCAGAGCGGACGCTCCGGTTATATCATACGTTAAGGACAATTGTATTAAGCTATAAGTGCATAATTCAAATAAATAAATTAACGCTTTTAATTAAATATAACCGCCTATATACATCATTTTGAATTTGAAAATGAAAAGGAAGAAGAGTGTTTTGTCAACCGATAAAATCATTGTAAATTTGAATGTGGAGGACGACGAATGCTTTATCCAGAATTTAATAGATAGTATTGAAAAAAAGAAATGTTTGTACGACAAAAGAGATGCATTTTATTTCAATCGTACAAATAAAGAAAAGGCATGGAAAGCAATCGCAGAACTATGCGTTAAAAGTGGTATGTATTAACACTGTTATAGAAATATATATTTTTGTATTATATATTTTTTATGTTCGTTTCAATTAAAAGATCTAGAATGCAAACATAGATGGAAGCTACTCCGGGAGCGCTTCTGCAAGGAGATAAAAAGGTTAGAAGCTCCATCAGGTAGCGGAATGAGCTACTTAGATGAATGTCGTTTTTTAAAACCTATGATGTTTCTGAAAGACTCCGTCACACCGCGTCGGTAGGTACTTTGTATAAATTTTAATGTTTTTAAATATAACTTTTTCATTGTGCAGCACTCGTGATAATGCAGAAGCAAATGCAGACTCTGTCTTGGAGTCATCAATGAGTGATAGTTTGAATGAAATTTCATCGCCCCCTCCGAAGAAAAATACATAAAAATCTTTACCTAGAAAGATTATAGATAAGAACTTAGAAAAGCAGATGGCGGCGCCGGCTGAAAGATGTGAAACTGACGAGGCCTTTATGACGACGGTTTTGTGTCCGATAAAACACCTGCCAGTGTCGGTCAAAGACGGTTTCCAAGACAAAATGATATTGGAGTTATATCGTTAACGTCGCGAAAATAGGCAGACATGAAATTGAAAACGACAAGAATTCAACCAAATTTCCTTATTTTTTAAAAAGCTTGGAGCATTGATTTTTTAGTATACTTTATATTTATTATAACAAATATATTTATTATAACAAAGATGCATAAAATGCATGTACCTGAACTCTTTTGAGTAATTATTCATGAATTATTTTTCTTTTAATTTTTAATAAAAAACATGTTGAAGATAGTCGTTTACCTAACACTATGCATGTCATTACATTATTTACGTCATTACATTCTTTACATACTCTCATTCTCACATTTACATGTACATATAAGTATTAGTTATTACTTTGTTCTTTAATTCTTCTTGTAATATAACATTTTCTTCTGGATTAAAACCTCGTGGAGTGAACATCGACTTTTAGTTTGTCTCTAAATATATACTTAATTATCTCTGCAATCCTATCAAAACAATTGAATGAAATTAATTAAATCCCATTTAGTTTTATTAAAAAAGAAATAAACAAGTTCGGAATGATGTTAGATATGTGATTTTAGAATATGTTTTAAAAAGTGTTAAAAAAACTGCATAAGTTATTTCTATTTTCCAAAAAACTTCTTCCATGATGCAAATTGGAAGACTGCATAATCGATGGGATATTACTTCCAACTTCTCTACGCCATATACCGTCATGAAAATCACCTTTAGAGTCCTCCCAATCAGCATAGTTGCTTGCAACATACGAAGATGCATTAACGTTATTAAACATAATAAAATTATGTAAGGCAACGCACGCCAAAATAATTTTTTTCTGCATTTTCCGGAAATAAATGTAATGTTGTTAGTAAAACTCGCCAACGCGCCACTAGTATTCCAAAAGAGTTTTCAATTGTGCGACGAGCTCTTGATAACCTTTTATTAAACACCTCTATTTCATTTGGTAGCATTCCCCCAGGGTATGAGCGCATTAAATTTGTCCCTAAAGGAAAGGCAGCATCACCAAAGAAGAAATGTGGAGTTTTTAGTTGCGTATTTGGTAAGTTTTTCGCTGGAGGGATGGGAAGTTTGTGATTTAGCAACCTCTTTCCTAATCGACTCACTTGAAAAATGCCTTTACATGTAAAGAGAAACAATAATATCAATTAACAGTCACCGACTGATACTCATCGCGTACGGTAGTCGAACAGCGTATTATAGTGATAACAGCGTGATACAGTGATAGTGATTTCATTTTTTTCTCTCTTTTTTATCGTGACATAAATAAAACAGTTTCTACAGTTGAATATTTTTATTAAAAAAAAATTAAAATGTCCCTTGAGGGACCCACGCTTAGAGATAACAGGTTTGCCCTGTTATCCACAAGCCCAAAACCCAAACGAAAAAAATCTCAAAACATAACAAAAGATTATTTTCCGGCATTGCCTACATATTATCAAAAAAGACAATCCCAAATACCGCGTGGTCAGTGCGACTAATTCAAATAAACACCTTACCCAATATTCGTGCTTTGCAGTACACAAGGCATTAAAAAATATTTCATCTGAAAAAATGGAAATTTCAAATTTAAAAGACGGCAGCCTGCTGCTTTTAGTTAAAAACAATCACATCGCAAAAAAGTTTTTGGCTACAACATATTTAATCGGCGTGTGTGATGTAAAAATAGAGTTACACCATAACCACAACTATTCAAAGGGCACTATTTTCGCACCGTGCCTTAATGATATATGTACCTGAGACAGAAATAATTGAAAATTTGACTGACCAGCGCGTCGTCTCTGTTTATAAATTTATCAAACACATTGACGGAAAGGCTATCCCTAGTGGCGTAGTACTCCTCACAATTGATTTGTACCAATTACCCACAAAAATTAGAAATATCTTGGTACACTACTAAAGTAAAGTCATACTATCATAACACCATGAGGTGCAGAAATTGCCAAATGCTTGGCCACACAACAAAACGCTGTAATAAACCGGCTGCATGCGACTCATGTGCACTCCCACCCCACTTTCCCACTCCGTGCTCTCGCACTCTTTGTACAAATTGTTCAGGTAGCCACGCTGCTTCTAATAAAACATGCATGAAATTTGCACAAATGAAACAAATAATTGTCATTAAAACAGACAAAAAATGTACAATGCGTGAAGCATTAACAACATACAAAGCACAGGTGCCCCCAGCTCTCAATGAGTCTTCTATCCCCTTCTCTCATATTATAAAAAATAGACCCAGTTGCACGCGAGTTACGTCGACGTCGATGCCAACCACTATCGGCATGACCGATATGAATGCAACTGCAATTCATAAGAACTGCAACAAAGAAATAATGCCGACGTCAACGTTAACAACCTACCCCAAAACACTTAGAATTAACTGGTCTACTTAAATATTTTCCCTTTTTTGTTACCGCAATAATATTGCGACCACACGAAATATGCATATCATATTTCGAAACAAACCAGGGCACTTACATTGGATCACATTGCATTTCCGCTGCACATTTAATATGTTCAAACGAATATTGCGATAGCAATTAACGTCACAATAAATAGTGCAACATAAATATTTGAGGGAATGCAATTGATGTAATGTGAGAAGTAGGCCACTTCACAAATATTGTCGCAACTACAAATGGTTGCGCCAAAATAATAATAAGAAAAGAAATAATGTATTTTGTATCAGAAAATGGAACTTAGCTTAAGAAAATATTGGAAATAAATGAACAGAAGAATTCTGACGGTTAATCCGACAAGTCGTGGTTTTCTCTTAGCGATTCACTAAACCGAAGTTTAGTGTTAATAAGAATATTTGAACTAAAGTTCAGTATTCATCGATCAATGAGTTAATTTAGTATTAAAACACGGGTTCAATAACCACAACTCGCGCGACTCAAAAGTGCTGACGTAGCGGTTACGTTGCACTGCATGTGATGATCGCTGCTCATACACTTTTAATTCCAATAACTAATTTTTAACATAAGTTTCAATTCAGTGGTTAAGTGGTAGTTAATAAGTGCGGTTGACAAAAAGGTTGGACTAAGAAGACATAGTCTTCCCAACGAGTAATAGTGACTAAACGGAAAGAAATTATATAATAAAATAAAATCCTTTTTAAACAAAAACTAAAATAAAAAGTATTTTATTAACTTACATGCATACATACACTGTATGTATGAGTTAACGCCAAATACGTTAACAGTGCCAAAGGCACCTCACTTCCGCCCCCAAACTTGCGCTGACGCAGCACACGCGCCGACGTTTGCTTGCAACACCCAGACTTCACTTCCGCTCCCAAGCTTTTGCTAACGCAGCACACGCGCCAACGTTCTGGCAGCGATCAGAAGGGAGTTCTAGGAATCCGATCACCAGGCAAGACAGGTGACCGGATCAGTTAAGGCTAGTTTAAGCTTACATTTAAGTTTGATAATTGTAATTATAGCAGTCCGTTTTTAGACTCAAATAAAGACGGCCAGAGCTTGTGCTCTTGCCAAAATAAAAATACATTTTTTTTTATTATTTCCCGCGTAGGGGAAATTAACTTATGTACATATGTATATATATCAGCCGTTGTACGATCTTATTCTTATTAAACGCGAAAATATGGTGGAAGTAGAAGAAAACAAGTGCAAGTGAAATAAAATTAAAGTTAATATATGTATTTGGGATATACTTTGAAACATTTTAAAAATAAGTGAAATGAAAAGAAGACATTTTGATAATTGTCTTTCTCAAGAAAAAGGGACTTTCCAGTCCAACATAAAAGTTATACAAAAATATTTGAAAGGGGAAAGTGAAAGTGGAACTGTAAGTTCTAGTGCGTTTTTTGAAAGGATTCCTCTTGTAAGCAATAGGGAACCTGATCCTTCAGTGGTAGGTTCAGTGATAGGAAATTATGAAAGTGATGCTAGTGATACTTTGAGCATTTCTAGCGATGCAGGTACTGATTCTGAGCCCGAAGCGTCCACCTCTATAGGGTTTAGTGTCGTTTCAGAAAATAATGACGAAATAAATAAATGCAATGAAATCAAGTCGTGGACTATCAGAAACAACATATCGCAAATCGCTTTAGAAGATCTTCTAAAAACATTGCGCAAAGTAGGTGTTGATGGTATGCCACTATCTGCAAAAACACTATTAAATACTAGTAAAGAAAAAATAAATATCACTAAAATGCAAGATGGAGAATTTTTGTACCTAGGAATTTAAAACTATTTTGTTTCAAGTCCGTTTAATTACTTGGAAGGGAAAAATGAGGTTTATTTAGATATAGGAGTTGATGGGTTAAAATTGTATAAAAGTTCAAACAGGGTATTATGGCCTATCTTGTGTTCAGTTGTAGGTTTCCCTAACATAAGCCCGTTTATGATAGCATGCTATTCCGGGTTCAAGAAGCCAAGTAATATAGATCTATTCATGTCTGAATTTTATGCCGAGGTCGTGTCGCTAAGGGCAACCGGCATTAAAGTTGGATTTAAGCCAAACGTTTTAAAATTTAACATTCGTCTGTCAATACTGCTCAGCTCAGCCATCACGGATTAAAGCAGCGTACTTATTTAAAAAACAAACGGAAACAATAATTAAATTTAAAAACTAAACAAATTAAAACAAAAAAATGAAGCTTTAATTTTACATTAATTTTTTTTTTATTTTTGTACAATTTTTTTATAATAAGAATTAATGAATGAATGAATATTACATGAATTAAAATGAATTTAATTTTTTCTAATAAACTAAATTACAATAAATTAATAAATGCATAATTTTTACATGTGCTTACATCATATACATACATATGATTGTCACAACTGCATGACTTTTACATCATATGTGATAGTCACACATGCCTGAATTTTACATCACATATGATTGTCACAACTGCATGATTTTTACATCATATGTTATAGACACACATGCATGATGTTGACATCAAGCATAACAGGTATTCCTGACAGAGATTTATATCATTAATGTGGCAGTGGAACCTGTGGGTCAAAGGTCCACACGTAGCGGACGTGCCTTTTAAATGCACCTCTGACCTAAAACTACACGAACATATGCTCAATTCGAACAACACTCGAACAATATTTGAACTGTATAGTCGGGCATAGTAGCAAGAATCATTCTTGGCATAGTAGGAAAGAAGTAGTCAAGAAGGGCAGACCAGCTGTCTGACAAGTGAATTAAATCAAATTTATATAAATATGTACTTAAGTACATTACATATTTTATTTAATATTACAAAGTAAAAGTGTAAACTGAATTTAAATACATATGTATGTTAGAATAAGTCAATCTGTGTGAAATTAATGAATTTAATAAATCAAACAAATAAAAAAATACAAATGGGGGCTCAACCGAAATGTGAGCTATATAAAATGTGCAAAAACAATTTTCCAAGAAGTTCAACATTCCGAGTATGTGTACATAAGTATGTAAAATGTGCAAAAACAATTTTCCAAGAGGTTCAACATTCCGAGAATCATGCAACACATCAATTGGACGATCTTCGGAGAATTTTCAAGTGAAGCGACCGTTGAGCTAAGTATGTATCACAAAGTACAGCAATCCAAATGTTGAGAGAGGGAGAGAAGCAGAAAGAAGCGCGAGGCTACAAAGATTTAACTAACGGCGGCAAGCAAGAAAATACAATGAGGCAAACAATTTAGAGAAGTAAAGTAATAATATGCATTGTGAAACACGCATGACAGTTATCACAGCTAGCATAGCTAACAAAATATACAACAAAGTTAGTAAAATATACTGACAAGAATGTTGCAACTATAAACAGAAATTCAATTCGGCAATATTCTGCAAATAAACAATATCATTGTTGCTCAATTGTTGTTGATTTCCAAAATTTACAAAAACAGCACATTTCGTCGGCACTAAACCAGAGCGGAAGCCGTGCCGCCGCAATGTAGGCCGTTTCTCGACCAAACTGAGGTTTGCTGTTTTGCTATAATTATTGCTTACGTTATCATTATAGAGTATATAGAAATAAGTACTAGTAAGTAAGAATTCGTACCTATGTAAGTTTATAGTAAATGTGGAGAACCGAACTAGGGAGCGAACAACGAGAGCCTACCAATACCGAGTAAATTACGTACATGTATACACATTCTAGTTTAGTACTCTTTATACTGTGAAGCTGTGAAGACGAGACAATAAATTACCGGAGTATTATACTATACACGATTGTCTTATTACTCACGCAAACAAGTAGGTTCTTACAGTAAATAAGCAAAATTTTGTATAAAAGAAATGTATTCAATAAAGAAATTTGAGTTCAACTTTACAATTCAAACGAGCGAGTAATTAATTATTTGGTGGCAACCATTAACTGGCGCCCGAGAACTTTAAAAAACTTGAAGTTGCCTACACCAAAAGTATTAAAGTGAATCTGTACGCACAAATATCATTATCCAGAAGGATAAACGACGGAATTTAATTTTTATAGAAAGTTCAGTCGAGTTTGACATAAGTCATTAAAAACAGTATTTGAAACCTTGTTCGGAAATTTAATTACAAGTGTACGCAAAAAACGCCTAAAGTGACATCATCCACCCCCCAGTAGAGGACTAACGCTTCAAACAGGACCAAGTGGACCGTCCAAAGAGAATGACAAAGTTGAAGCTGATCGTCACCTAAAATGCAGAAGGCCGTAAATAACAAAAAATTCAAAATGGACTTCTTGATTGATTATGAAGTACTTTACCGAAACACGTGTACACAGCAAATTTTACATGCATACATCCAAAAATAACGACTTTATAGGCGAGAATCAGAAGGCCGCAACTACAACTTCAACAATTTCATAAACCAAAAAGCCGTAACTACCCTTTTTTCATTCTCTTTGATTCAATTTCAATGTGACACATTGTGTTATCCGTAATTACAGTTGTTTTCATTATCTTTCATTCTTTATCAAATTGTGTTATTGTGTTACTGCCTTTATTCCCGGAATAAAACAAAATTAATAAAATGAGTACTAATTGTGAAAATGGTTGTAATGAAAAACTCAAAAAAAATAATAAAAGGTCTGGAAATATAATAAACCGATTGAAAGGAAAAAAATACATGGGACTATCGAAAGGCATTATTAGTGAAAAAGCTCCAAGAGAACTTAAAGCTGGATGTACTTCAAAATTCTGTGAGAAAAGTGCTGTACGGAATTGTTCTACATTTTCCGAAGAAAATCGTAAGGAAATATTTAATGGGTTCTGGAAAATGTCATGGGATCAAAAAAAATGTATGTCGTTAATCTTGTTGAACGCGCAAACATAAAGCGAATTGGTGTTGAGAACTCTAGAAGATCAATTACAAAACGTTACTATTTAAAACATCATTCTAAACGTGTTCAAGTGTGCTTTCATATGTTTTTATCTACGCTTGGATTAAATGAGAAAATGGTGAGGAATTGGGTAAATTTCAATGACTCCCATGGCACCAATATTTCGCCAGAAGAACAAAACAAAATAACATCAGAACGTAAAGCATTTACTAATGAAGGAGTCTTATTTCAAAAACGTTTAAATTTTCTGGAAAAGTGGTTGCATGACATTCCTAAGCTTGAATCACACTACCGAAGACAGTATACGAAAAAAACTGTACTTGTAGTTCGATTTTAAAAGCTACAAACATGTCTATGAAGTTTATTCTAAAGACTGCGAGACTAATGAAGTAGTTCATGTATCTTTTCCAACATTTATGGCAGTATTAAAAAAACAAAACTGTTGTATATTTAAGCCAAAAAATGATATGTGCGACACCTGCACATCATACGAATCGAAGAACTTAACCCAAGATCAGTACGACATTCATAGAAAGGATATACAAGACATGAGAAATGAAAAGTTAATTGACATAGAAAACGCCAAATCAGGATTACACTTCTTGTTATGCGTTGACATGCAGGCAGTGAAATTGATTCCACAGACAAATGCAAATGCCACGTACTATAAAATGAAATTACAAGTGCACAATTTCACAATTTATAACGTTATTTCACATGAATCTGACAATTTTGTCTGGTACGAAACAGATGGTACCCTTGTTGCTTCTACCTTTGCTACATGTATAATAAAATACATAAAAAATTCCATTAAAAAGTCACCAAATATTCATCACATAATTATATATTCCGATGGTTGTTTCTACCAGAACCGAAATGTAATTCTCTCTAATGCAATATTATCTTTATGTGTTCAAGAAAACATAACGGTAGAACATAAATATTTAATAGTGGAACATACACAAATGGAGTGTGATTCGACTCACTCCCTCATTCAAGGAAAAATCAACAAGAGACAAATAAATTTACCATCTGAGCTGTCTGGCTTGAATAGAGAGTCTCGAAAGAACCCATTTCCTCTAAAAGTGCACCATGTTGATTACAAGTATTTCCTTGACTACGAAAGTATTCCTAAGCGTTACGTACTACTCGACCAGGTAAAATTTAACACACATGTATAAATTATGTATAAAAAAACTCAGTATCTTCAATACAGGCAAAAAATCCGGAGAGCCAACTGTTAATATGCTGCGTGCCTTGGCATATGATCCATCTGGAATAATTTATTATAAAACAAATATCAACGACGATTATAACGTTTTGCCACAACGTACACAACAAAAATTTAGGGACATCGAACCTTCAGAGTTACATACCGAAAGAATATCAATATCCAAAAAGAAATGAGAACACCTGCAGGAACTTAAATTTTTACTTCCGGCTGACTGCCACAGCTTTTATGATAATCTACCCTTTACATCTTAAACCTATTCTAATTTGCTATTTGTATTGCAGGTTTTGTTGTTTTCAAATGAATTATTTTGTTTTTCTTAACCAGTTTCATTTAATTTTATTTTCTCGAATTAAATGCATTAACTAAATAATTTCTTTTGTGTTAAAATACTTACAATAAATAGATACAAAAAGACAAGACATAACTTGTTAAAACTTTTTTAGTTACAGCCTAAAAGCACATTTTCTTATTTTAACCATTGCTTTCATTTTATACACAATTTTTTTCAAGTGGTTACGGCTTTTTGGTTTCAGAAAAATAGAGTGCAAAAGGCCGTAACTAACATTTCTTAAAAACTGCTTTTTTCCCATTAATTTGGTTCTCAGAAACAAATCCGTCTTTGTTTTCTAAGCTTAAATCTACAGTTTGGCTATTTAGCTTTAAGTAGTCTTTAATCTATAACGTTTTTTGCTTCTCCTGTAAAATACTAAAAATGTTAGTTACGGCCTTTTGCATTTTAGGTGACGATATATTTCTGCCAGAGTACGTGCTCAAGTCTGCATGATGGCAAACGACAAGGACAGCGTAGCTGAACAAAAAAAATATCACTTTTTCTGTGGTTGATTGGGACCAAAGGTGCTAACATTTACAACACTTTGTTTCCAAATGATGGGTCTCAAAATGCATTGTTGGGTACAATTACGATAAAAATACATGTATCAGCAGCAGGCAATGTAGCAGCGCATGATCTGGATGAAACAAAACAACGCACATTGTGTGAAGTGATGAAAGCATTCGATGAACATTGTCTGCCGCAAAAGAATTTGACAATGGAATCGTACAAATTTAACAACATGGTGCAATAAGAACATCAACCGTTCAGTGAATTCTCAACCGAACTGTGAACTCAAATCGATCGTTGTGTATTCAATTGCACTTGCAAATTATCGTACGAAGATCGTATGTTACGTGATCGTATCATCACTGGGGTTTTTGACAAGAAACTTCAGCTAGAATTGCTCGATGGACGGGATGAAAAATTGGATTGTGTAATTGATATGTGCAAGACATTTGAAGCAGCGAAAGTGAACAAGGGTATTTTAACGTCAAAGCATTCGATTTCAGCTGTGGTAGATAGTGAGACTGACTCAGTCAACGCAGGCAATTACAATCGGCGATTTTGTTTCAATTGTGGTGGTGATTGGAAGCCGGATCACAAAAGTAAATGTCCAGCCAAGGATTTCACATGCCAATGCGGTAAAAAGGGTCATTTTCGCAAGATGTGTCATAGAAAGGGAACCAGATCGGACGCAAGTACATCGGAATCCAATTCAAAGGAAAGGTTGACAATGTTAGCTGGGCTGGCTTGTCAGGTAAGGCGTCGACAATACACCGAAATATAAAAAATAAGTTACTTAGTATTAAAAATACAAATTTAAGAATAAATTCTTTTGGACGAAATAAAAAAAATTAAGACATACCAAATAGGGAGTAGAGTAGTTGAATTTAAAATTAATACGGGAGCGGATGTCAACTGCGTTCCATTAAGTATTGACAAGGAAATGAAAATCAAAATGAACAAAATAACTTCCCTGTATTCGATTATAGCAATAATAAAGTTAAAATTTTGTGTATTGTCGAAATTAAACTTATGGATGAAAAATCTCATTTTGAGCGAATAGTAGATTTTGTTGTTGTTGATAGTACATTTGAACCGATACTGGGTCTTGCAACAGGCATTAAACTTGGATTAATTAAAAGACTGGATATCGAATCGATGCGATTCTCGGATGAAAGGGACCAGTTTGTGAGTAAACATAACGATGTTTTCACTGGACTGGGAAAAATTCCTGGGCAGATAACGATACATTTGCAGGAAAATTCAAAACCTGTTGTCCATTATCGGAAGCGTTTTCCGGATACAATAGTTAAAAAACTTAAACCAAAGCTTGATGAGATGGTTGACAAAGGAATCATCTCACCCAACTGACTGGGTCAATTATTTGCAAGTGGTAGAAAAATCAAACGGTGATTTGCGGATTTGTTTAGATCCAAAACCACTTAATAAGTGCCTTAGGCGTGAACATTTTTTGATTCCAACTATTGACAATCTCACTTCGGAATATTCACTGTTTTGGATTGCTCAAACGGGTTTTGGCAATTAGAGTTGGATGAAAGGAGTTCCGAGTAAACAACATTCGTGACACCGTTTGGTCGATACAAATTCAAAAGACTTCCTTTTGGGTTGAACATTTCGCCGGAAATTTTTCAAAGAGGCATGATTCAAATTTTTGGTGATTTCCTGGAGTCTTTTTTATTTTGATGATATTGGAATCATGGCGTCAGATGAGGGGGAACATGATAAAATCTTGGCAATTGTTTTTGAGCGTGCACGTATACATAATGTTAAACTCAACACGGAAAAAATTCAGTATCGTAAATCAGAAGTAAAATTAATGGGCCACATTTTATCGAGCGGTAAGATTCAACCGGATCACAAGACAAATAAACAAACTAATAACTACTAAACCTGAAAGTACAATGCAGACTAATACATTATCAAAACTGGGAATTTTGAAACCCTTAATTCAGATATAACAGAAATCAAAGAAATAATAAGCGAGGAAATAATTAATATATCAGTTTTTATTGTTGTTTCAGTATTTAAAATTGCACAAAAATATAATCTAATAATATTATATATTAAATATACAAAATACAAAATATTTATAAGTTATTACAAAAACATTCAACTTCTTCTTCGGAAATACTATGTTTAATAAGCTAGAAATGTAATTGACACTTTAAGAAAATAAGAGAATAATACATAAAAGAAAGTTAAATAAAGATATATCCGTTTAGTTACTCATCGGACCGAAAGCAATTCATTTGATTTTTTGAAAGCTTCCCGCTCAATGTTCGTCAATTATTTTATACATTTGTGTGGTTGTTTGGAAAAATAACTTAGGTCTAGTTATGGAAATCAGTAGGTACTGTATTGTTAAACTTTTAGATGCTAAGTCTTTAAGAACAATAACTTTAAGAGCTTTGATTTCAAATAGTTTTAAATTTTGTTAGCTGAGTAAAGCATTGAAAGTCAAAGCCTTTAGAAAGTCTGGTGTGCAGTTATTTTCTTTGATATACAGAGTTCATTTTCATATATTGAAATTTTTAATGAAATGTTTTAAGATTTTCTGTAATAAATTTTAAACAATTTTTTTTACTGTAACCGATTAGCTTTAAATGAAATTTTCTATACATTCGCCTTAGCAATTTTTTCTTATATATTAATTCAAAGATATATATACGTATATGTATATATTAGGATACCTGTTATTTACCAAGTTTATGTTTTTTTCTAAGCACTCTGGTTTTTTTTTTGCAAACGCCTTCTTACTTTTCCTATGCATTTTTATTATTTTTTAATAATTTTATCTCCAAATCAAACAAACTTTAAAAGCATCATACACTTGGTACACCACGTCGGATAAGCAACGCATAATGTAGAAATCACTTGTGTGATTGCTTAGGTCATTTAATGCATAATATTTAGTGCGTTTAACTTTTAAAAGAATGTTTTTTTTATTATATATAAAATCATTAAAACCTTTTTGGTATTAGAGCATTACTTTTTCAGCTTTGCTTGTTCAATGCAAAATGTCAAAAAATATACTATGTTACATACATGGACAAAGTAATATGATTCAGGCTCGGTTTAAATTGAAAATAATGAGGGCAAAAACTGAACGTTGGGGAAATAACAGACACCCTAATATATATCTATATATACATTAGAGTGATTCAAAAAAAAAAATTGGTTCTTAGATACCTCTAAGAAAGCCTCTCCGTTACAATTAAAAACTCATATTTGGAGCGGCTTTCTTAGAGGTGTCTAGGAACCCATTTTTCCGAGTACCAAACGAAAAAAAAAATTGTTTTTTGAATCACTCTAATATACATACTATGTATACGTATGTACATGCATGGCTGTCCTTTTTATATACATTTTGTATTCAAATTTATCAGCTGAAAGCTTTACAATTTATTTATTTTCTTTAACTAATCTAACTTAATATATTAATGTTAGTTTTCTGATTGTTTTTATTTTTTGCTTTAAATTGAAGCCGCTCACGCAGCTTAGTCGACATTGATGTACAAATTTCTTAGTATTATCCGTAAATAACTACATTTCTGCTTGTATAACAATATTAATGTGTAAACCCTGCAGTTTAATTTATAAAGTTTAAGACGTCGGAAAATATTTATATTTTACTACGTTTTTGTAAAATTTTCATGCATAAACATGCGTTATTAAATATTACATCACTTCACATGTTGCTTTGATATATCCGTTATCTTTTAGCTTAGTTGCCACTTGTATGAGACCTTTGCAGTCATTTACGTTTTTACTTGAGCAAGAGTGCATCGAAAAAATAATTTCAAGGAAAATTTCAAGGAAAATTTTGTATTTTCAATTGACTATTGTGAAAGTAATAATAATTTAATTTAATAAAAATTTAATGAAATAAAACTGAAATGGTCCCTTGAGGAACCATCAGCTACCTGGAGGAACCGCCAGGCGTTTAAGAGTTAGCATAAAATTTGCCTTCGCATTACATTAATTATAATAATATTAGTTTTCTATAAAATTTGAATAAAATAAGATTCTTCGAGAGCTGGATTTATGGAGTTTACCATTTTACTAAAATAAAATCAAAGCAGGTTGATTAACTTTTGTGTCAATTGCTGGCATTTAATTACTAATGTCAAAAATGCATTTAAATTATCTCTAATAAGTTCAAGAACGCAGAAATGAGTTATGGTCTGATTAGCGGTACAAAGCATTACAGCGCATAGCAATGAAACTGTTACATAGAAATTCTGTTTGGAATTAGGTGAACTCAGAATTTTCGAAATGTCCGAAACATTCTTTGACATTTGAAGTAAGTCCAACAAATAGTTTTCGAGTTATTCGATAATTTGCAAAGGGTTTGGAGTCGCTTTGGAACATACTACGTTTAAAACTTCACATACATTTTTCTTAAAATTATATTTTGAACTGGTGTTCACTGTAGCTCGCCAACCGCCCAACAGATTTCAATGAAATCTACACACCTTTTTTGTTGAAATTATAAGTTTAATTTGCAAGTAAAATGTTTCTTATAATGACTTTCATCGAAATGTAGATCATACTCGTAATATGAATAACACAGTTATATTGTGGAAATGGGACGATATGGCAGCACAATAGAAGAAGAAGAAGGAGAAGAAGAGTGACATGCTTGAAGAGTGCGCGCTGTGCAACACATTCTTTACTCGGTCGGTCAAGAAAGCTTTTTTAAATTGATAATTGAAAATTCTGATTATTTGGAATGTGGAACAGCACATGGATCATGCGCTGTAAAGTCATCTATATTTTAAATAAATGGCAAAAACAGCGAGCTCCGCCGTTGTTAAAATGAATAAAATCGCGCGAAAAACATTTTCATATATAAGTAGTTCCACAAACAAAAATATGTAATGAAAACCCCAACGTAGACGAAATCATAAGAAAATACTTAAATCAACTCAACAACATTACTGTTTAAAACATTTATTTATTTGTTGGTTTGATTTTAATTGACACTCACATAAATATGTATAACGAAAATGCAAGTGTCGCTGCTTCGTAAAAATTAAACAACGATACTTGCAATGTAAACAAATTGTATTTAAACATTGTGGCTTAAATTTCATGTCACCGAACTTAAATTTATGAATACTACATGAAACGTTATTACTTTTACTTTCATAAGCAAAAGTCAAAGTAATAACCAATTATGTAGGAATTATTTGTACGTGCACTTAAAAAAGTACTTAAGCCACATAAATGTCAATGCACCGAATTTAGTACTTGGTACTTTAGTATTAAAAAATTACATATATGATTTTGTTTACATTTGCTTATTTTGATCAATATTGAAGGTTTCATTTTAAGAACGAAATTATTGTAAAATTAGTCTTAAGATTCACTTGAATAAAGGAAGAAGTGACAGCTTAAGCTTGTTTTTTAATTCAACCTCATTTCATTTCTCGGGCGCTGTTCATCATGTCCTAGAAAGAACGACAAAAAAGTGCCAACAAAATGCTTCAAGTGTCATAAATTTATTTGTCAGCAACACTCGAGGACTTACTGCGTCGGATGCAGAACAGAAGAATCCGCTGATGAGACTGATTAGTTTAATTTGATCTCGGCTATGCCAAAAAATAGTTTTAAGAGAAGTTACGTTTTTTAATTTTTTTTATTAGGTTTAATGCGCTTAAGTAAGGGTTAACACTTGTTCTTTCCACTAATAGTAAACCCAATTGGGGGCTCGACCGGGATAACAGAAAAAATTTATAACCATTAAAGAATATAACTGACCCTTTTTAAAGAACCAGATTTAAACATATAAAGTGTGTAAGGAAAAAGAATAAAAACTTTCTAATTTATTTTATTTTACAAATGACAAAATTCTATAAAGCAATTCCTTTTTTTCCCACCTTAAGCGTGCGTTCAAAAGTTGGCAACACTCTACATCGTGATGGCGGGCTGCGGGACTTCCCCCTTTTACTTACTTCACTCAGCGGGGAATCCCCGATAATCCTTCATCGATATCGCGATGTACGTGTACGTTGTTGTACTTTGCATTGGATGTTAAACCACGGAGTGCAGTGCACTGTTTATTTACGCGCTTTATATAAATGTGCAATACATTGTAATTCAGTACAAACAATATTGTCCTTTTGGTTTAGCAGTATTAGTAGCGATTTGTAAAAGAAATGAGTGAAAGGAAGAGATTATCGCAGCGGCGCTGAGAAAAGAAAAATTAAACAGAAAAGGGACGAGGTTATAAAAAAAGTGCCCAAAATTTCTTTATTTTTTCAGAGACAAGATACTGTGAGTGATTTAGATTGGAAAGGTAGGTACTATCCAACCCATTTACGTAGTGATAAACAAGGAAATCCGAAATCGAAAATTAATTTTTAAATTGGGTCCATTTAAACCACAAGGACCATTTCCAAAAGTTTCAGAAAATAATCGACCTTTTTCGGCTTATTATTATTCATATTTCAATTAGGCAGGCATAAAAATTATAAGACCATGGTTATGTTATTCTAACGTTTTAAACATTCCCTAGTTGTGTTTCGAATTGTATAGACGTGCGCTCGCATAGTTTTGTGTAGTTATTAGAAAATATTTGAAATAAATAGGATTTTCTTTGTGCTCGGTTTCGTGCTGGGGAGTGCATGTACTGAGTACCATTATTTGTGATTGATTTGCGCTGGGAGGACTAGATTTGCATTGGTGTAGGCCAAGATTTGCATAATTTTCGTTTTTCTGACTGTTCAAAAATGAACATGGTAATTCAGTACGCATTGTTATTCTTTATAATCGGCGTGCTAGCAGAAATCTTCATTTACTATCGATTGAAAACCAGGCGACGACTACAAGCTGCAGTCACTTTTGCCGCCCAAGAGAATGTTCAAAATTGAACAGGATCATTACTTCAAAAAAGGCGGAATAATTAATATATTTATATTTACACGATTTTATATTATTTACAAATAAGATAAGAAATATTGTAGCTATTGTAATAAGTTATACAGTCCACTAATAATCATTTCTTTCCCTCGGCAATATGTTCAAATATATTGAACAGGCTTATCTTCGCCAATGCCGAGGCAATACAATACATATGTACATAAATAAACCCATAAATATACATGCATATATATGCAGCACATATAATACGCATGTACTCAAGATATGTTATATAAACATATTTACTTAGGTTTGGGCAATTGATTACAAATGCACTTGTGCACTTGAAAACAGCCCAAACCATACAACATAAATTGTATGACCACACACGCACACATGTATGGCATTGTATGGTTGAAAACAACCCCATGTGGTGTGCTGTAACATACATACACATACATATATTTAATTAGATAAGATAGTTTTACAAATTGTATATAAGCAAGAAAAATACGAAATAAAGATCAGATTTGAAAGAAAATCTCAATCGAAAACATTCCTTTTATTTACAAATTTTACTTCCCCCCACCAGTGGTAAGGGGTAAAAGAAGAATTAAAAGGAAATATTTCAAATAAAGGAGCCGTTAGCTATCACTTATTGCCCCCCACCCGAGGTAAGGAATAAGTGAAGCAAAACGCTTAACCTTTATTAACATATATTTGGTCCAATCGAGCCTAAAAAAAAAAAGCTCAGCCAAAATTAAAGAAGCCCTGTTATTAATACAAATACAGGCAAAATTAAATTGTAAGACGGGTGTATATTTCCGCATATTGACAAAATAAAAATATATGTAAGACGGGTGTATATTCCCGCATTAAAACCGATCGCATAAGCCGTTTTAGCAGAGACTAAACGCAGTAATCTAACTGCTATCCAAGAAATATTCAGCGGCTGTGAGTCGAGGCACAGCAAGGTCAACTAGGCGACCAAATCAAATACCTCCAACGATTTCTTTGGAGAAAAGCAAGCAGTTCATCAATAAATAGGAGAAGTTTTGCGAAAAAGTTCTCGAAATGGGTATAAACAGAAAGAAAATTCTGGATGCCCAGGCAGATTTAGCCGAAAAAGTGTTGTCCACATCCAACACTATTTCAGGAAAGGCATTAAAGAAAGCAAAAATTGAAGAAAACATTAAAATTCTTGAAAAGTACCAAAAAGAATTCGATACCAACCACGAAAAGTTAATGGCAGATGGCATAGGAGAAGAAGATTACTTCAAGAAGAATGAATACAATAACACTATGATTAAAATCGAAGACGCAATCAATGCATTAAAGATGAGCATTTTAAAAGATAAGCCTCTAGTTGAATTTGATCGGCAAACAGAAACAAAAACGATGCACTAATCCAGATCAAAAAACTTCCATATTCATAAGGAAAATTGAAAACCTCAGAAGAAAAATGGAAGATCTAAGCATGGAACTAACGATTGACAACGATCAAATAAAAGGCTTAGACTGCTTATTCAATGACATCCAAAATCTAAAAAGCAAATTAGATTTTAATGTTGAAATTGAAGACATATTCGAAAAAATATGTGACGAATATTACGAAGATCTTCAGAATTTAAAAAGGAAATTAAAAAAAGAAGAGCCTAAAATTTCTTTTCGCCCTAACTTTGAAGAAAGAAAAATAATAAAAATTCCAACATTTTATGGCGATATTAAGGAATGGGCCAATTTTTACAACGTGTTTCAAGTTATGGTACATGACAACGAGCAGATGCCGAACATGGAAAAAATGCTGCGTCTTCGTCAATGCTTAAAAGGCGAAGCTGCACGAGTAATACGGCATTTTCAAATTTCGTCGAAAAATTATGAAGCTGCATGGAGTCAACTTAAGAAAAAGTACGACAATCAGCCAATTCTGTTCATCATACCAAAATTATCTACAACTGCGACGAAACTAATTAATGCAGTGCAAAATATTGAAGACGAAAAACTAATAACAGTTCGATCACTCCCTCTATCTTCTGTTGAGGAAAAACAACAGAAATAATAGAGGAAGATAAAAAAGAAAATGAATTTGAAGAAGAATTCTTTGAAGAATTACATAAACCTTCAAAAACTGAGGAATCTTACAATCTCATATCTCTTCCGGCAGGCTCACACTGACATTTCAGAATTAATTTTTCTGTTTTCGAATTGTAGGCGTTGTAGAAAACAAGTGAAAACGTTTGTTCATATACAAATTTTTCACTTTTGCAAGAGTAGGTTTTTGTTTTCGGCAGGTAGTTTTGTTCGGGTGTGTGTGCTTGCACAAAATTTTGAGGCAAGAGTAGGTGATTTTTTCGTGTAGGTGTTTTTGTAGCAAGTTGTTTTTTTTTTTTTTTTGGTATTTTGAATTTGTAGGCGGGTAGAGCAGGTGTTTTTTGTGGAGTGTGAGGGCAAAGTGGGTTTTGCAACAGGTTGTTTTTGCGGTTGGGTGTACTGCCATACGGTTGTAGTTGCTGAACTGTCACACAGTTTCAGTGCTGTACCGTATTGTTGGTGTTCTCTGCCGGCTGAATTTCCTGTCAAGTGTGAGTTGTGCTGTGCGTCCAGCGTTCAGCTACCCGTGTTGCGAGGGGGACTTGGGCAGTTTTTGTTCAAAAGGTGCTGGTGCCTGTCCTTGTGCGGGAAGATCTAACTTTGCGACTTGTTTTTTCGTGGTAGTGAGCTTTTGTGCCCACGGTGTGACTTGGTGCATTGCCGCATCGGTCGACTCGGGGTGGTACGGGGACAAAGTTCCGTCCAGCACCCGTTTTGAGTGGCCATTTTCAGGCTTTGTGCTTGGGTTGTGGGGTGTGCCCTCGCGTTTTTCGCGTTAGTCAACCCCTTGGGTGGCGACTGCCATTGAACATTCTTGCGCGGTTGATAGGTTTTTCTGTGTGTTCAGTCACACGCGCCCGGCGAGCAGCTGTTCCGGGTTTTTCCTTGTGCTTGTAGTTTCTGCGTTGGTGTGTTTGTTTGCCGGCGGATCAGCCTGCTTGGTAGGTTGATTCCTAAGGTAGAGATGCCTCAGGTACGGAAGAAGAGGATTGATTCCCTCGCTGGGAGTGATGGTTCAGGGTCTGCAACCGTGGTGGCAGACACGTCTTCCGGGGAGGAGGGGATGGGTCTTCCTTTGAGGTCGCCACCGAAGCGCAAGGCGCGTTTGGTGTCTTCAGATGTGGAGCGTGGTTACGCCGAAGCCGGTGGAGACTTGGGCGGTGGTTGTGAGGAGCAAGGGGCCTCCAACTTCCTCTAAGGAAATTATGAAAAAGGTGGTTCAGGAGGTGGAGTGAGGGTTCATGATGTCCGGCCACTTAAGGTGAGGGGGGGCGATTCTTCGCCATGTTGTGCTCGTGAGAGGAGATTGAAGAATGGTGAGCTTGAGGTTGGTTTGGACGTCACTGTCACTAAGATGTTGGGTTGAGATCCCCCAGGGATTCATGGAGGAGTTATTCCGGTTGAACCTCCGGGACTTCAGCCCGGCGTCCCTGAAGTCTGACGTGAGGATGGTCAGTCGCCCCTGGATGATGGCCGCTGATGGTAGGACTAATGTCGTCCTTGAGGGTACGGACAAGTCGATGCCCGCCCTCTTGGAGGCAGGTCGGTGCTACATTAAGTGGTTTTCTTTCCGGGTGCGACCGGATAGCCCCGCCGCTGGCTGCTTCCGGTGTATGGGTTTTGACCATAGAGTGGCTGACTGTAGGGCTAGATCAGATGTCTGTCGGAGGTGCTTTCAAGGGTAGGCCGGCTGAACATCTTATGATGTCAGCTTGTGTTGATTGAGTGATCATAGTTTGATACAAATTATGGTTACCCCTCGATCCTCTCCCCCGTCTTATGTGAGTCCATGGCGGCGATGGCGTACCACTGGTACTGACTGTAACCAATATGGACTCTCGGTTAGGGAAGCGGTATCTTGTATACCGCTTAGAGAGTTTGAGGAGTTGGGGGTGGACGAGCAAATTGCTCGTCTCTATGAGGTAGTTTGGGGGTAAATGATAGGGTTTTTGGTAGGTTTGAGTCTTGTAGGGTTACTAAAATTAAATGGTGGACACGTGATCTAACCTTGATGAGGAGGACTGTCAGGCGATTGAGGCGAAAGTTTCAACGCGCCCGGCGGTCCAATTCTGATAGGTTGTCCCAACTTAGGTATGAGTTTCGTTTTGCGAATAGGGATTATAAGGAAATGTTAGTCAAAATTAAGGAGGATGAGTGGAGGAGTTTTGTTAGGGAGAATAGGAACGACCACTGGGGTCAGGTCTATAGGATCTGCAGGGGTCGTAGAAGTCAGGATATCACCTCTCTTCGCGTCGGTGACACTCTGTTATCGTCGTAGAGAGAGTGTGCGGGGGTTCTGTTAGATGCGTTCTTTTCCAGGTCGGAGGTACCTGTCCCTCCATTAGATGATGGGGAGCTGGGGTACGCCTTTGGCCTGGTTAGGTCTAAACGGTCTCCCGGTTTTGATGGTTTGAACGGAGAGATGTGCAAAAGCTTGTGGAAGTTCATTCCTGAATACCTGGAGGCTATTTATGATACGTGCGTTTGGGAGGGATATTTTTCATGCGAGTGGAAAACGGCTAGGGTTGTTCCTCTCCTGAAGTCCCCTGATAAGATCAGGAGCGACCCTCGATCTTATCGGGCATCAGTCTACTTCCAGCACTTGGTAAAGTAATGGTGGAATGGTATGTGGTCGGATAGGCAGTTTGGGTTTAGGGAAGGACGCAGTGTAGAGGATGCTTGGATGTTTGTTCAAAATTTTGTTAGGGATAATGTCAAAAAATATGTCCTTGGCATTTGATTACCTAAGCTGGGATCGGGTGGTGCAACGTCTGAAGGAGCTTGGCTGTCCGGAAATTGCTCTTTGGCGGAGCTATTTTTCAGACAGAAAGGCTTCTCTAGTTGGTATGAGTGAAAGTGCGGAGATTGAGGTGGTTCGTGGCTGTCCGCAGGGTTCCATCTGTGGTCCATATATTTGGAATCTCATGATGGATTTTCTGCTTGGGCAGCTCGAGCCACTTTGTAAATGTTGTGCGTATGCGGATGATCTTCTACTTCTGCTGGAAGGTCGTTCGTGGTGTGAATTAGAATGGGCGGGAGGAGATCTCTTAGGTCCCAAGTCGCCAAAAACTCCTCTCGATGCAGCGTTGTATGATGCTCGCATGTCTGCCTGTATGTCGTACTGTTTGGACGGGGGCTTTACATGTTTTGTTAGGAGCACCCCCTCTTGACCTGATTATCATACAGCGTGCTGTTGCTTTCAGGTTAAGAAGGGGTTTGAGTGTTTCCTTGCTGTAGTGCGATTGGATCTCCGATGATGATGTGGAGAGGGAGGGATATCTAGGGAGCAAGAGGCTTCTAGATGATAGGGTTAGGTGTAGGTGGCAAGAACGTTGGGACAATTGTCCCAATAGCCGAGTGACGTATGAGTACATTCGGGATGTTGGGTTTGTTGCGGATAACCCAGACTTCAGATTTTGTCTGATTCTGGGTTTTTTGTTTACGGGGCATGGGCCTCTGAATGCATTTTTGCATCAGAGGCACCTATCTGATCGATCCGGTTGTTTTTGTGGGGCGCGGGTAGAAGATTGGGTGCATGTTATTGGTGAATGCCCGATGTACTCTAACATTAGGGATTTGGGAGGTATGGGGATTAGCTGGACAAATGGGCACTTAGATGTTAGTGGTGTGATCTCCACTAGTCGGAATACCGAATTATTAGGGTAGTATGCGCGTGAGGTATTTAAGCGGCGAAGGCGTTTAACTGCGAATTAGGGTTAGTTTTTAGTATGAGTGTTGTGTGTTGTGTTGGGTATATTTTGTGTCTCAGTGGGGTCCAACCTCACCTTCTTTATTGGCCACCAGTCCAGAGCAGTATGGAAGCTCAACTGGTAGTAGCTTCGGCTACGAGGTCTGACCGGAGACTTAATTCTGGTACCACGGGGAGCAGGAGCCCTTGGAGGTAACTCCAACCTGGTCATGCGGACTGGCCCCTCGGAGAGTATCGTGGTGGTTGTGGTTTAGTAAAATTACATTCTGGAGAGATGAACTGCATCGTATAATTAATGTTATAATTACTTTAGTATCTTGTAATCTACCTTTGAAGGGGCATGATTCTGATTCTGGCAATTTTATGGCAATTTTACGTCTGCTATCTAACTATGATGCAACTTCTTCTAAAACCGAAAGGTAAAATAAATTATTTAAGCCCTACGATTCAAAACGAAATTATTAGTTTGCTTGGTACCACCGTTAGGAACAATATTATCTCAGAAATTAAAAAAGCTCCATTTCTGACAATAATTCTGGATACAACACAAGACTTGTCAAAAATTGACCAACTATCTGTAGTTTTTCGATATATCTCGGTTACAGAAAATGATGATAATGTGCCTAAAGAAATAAAAATCTGTAAGTCCTTTTTAGGATTTATAGCGATTGCAGTGCAGCAGGTCTGAAAACTGTCATTTTAAATTTGACTAAAGAATATGGAATTGATTTGACTAAATGTAGAGGACAGGGATACGATGGAGCAAATGTTATGTCGGGTGTGTATGGAGGATTACAAACTCTAATAAAAGAGCATGCTTCAAATGCCTATTATGTTCATTGTGCTGCGCACGCTTTAAACTTGATTTTGAACGATGCTGCGAGACATGTTCGTGAATTATCGACTTTTTTCGATAATTTAGAAAAAATATATACTTTTTTTGGCAATAGTATAAAACGCTGGGCTATGCTAAGTGACGATTCATCTCAAAAATATTTGATTACCCTTAAAAAGGTATGTCCTACCAGATAGTCTTCTAGGAACGACGCTTTATTAGCAGTAAAGAAACATTGTTTACTAATCATGAAAACTTTGTACCAACTAAATTTAATTTCAAACAAAAAAGATGAACGTGAAGAATGTAAAAGTATAATTAATATTTTAGAGAGTTTTGATTTCTTAGTGCTCGTTACATTTTTTTCTTCACTATTTGAAATTATTAATCCTGTTTCTAAAGCTCTGCAGCATGAAAATAATGACTTACAGAAATCTAGTATTTTATTAAGTAAGTCTATTAAATAGACTGTGCCAATTAAGAAATCAGAATTCATTTAATAGTTTGTTAAATGAATCCAAAGATTTAGCAAAAGAGTGGGGGGGTAACAACTGTTTTTAAAAACAGTAGGCGAAAGATAACGAAGCGTTTTTTTGATGAGTGATGAGAGAATTTCCGACCCGGAGTCCTATTTCAAAGTCAATGTATACTATTGCTGTTTAGATATATAAATTTCTCAAACTAAAAAAAGATTTCAGAGCCTTTGCAACCTGAGTAGTATATTCGAAATATTACAACCGGAGAAACTCCTATCTTCTTCAAGCGAAGAGATATTAAACGCTTCCGGAAAACTGTCTGCTAAATACAGTAAAGACATCTCACTTAATCTTTGTGACCAATTAAAGGCTCTAAAAACATGCTTAAATTCTGAAATTAAAAACATTTATTCCATTAAAGAACTCATTGAATTATTGCTACACTGAGAAAAAAAGTGCGCTTTAAAATGAAATGTGAGCACTTTTAAATTTTATTTAAAGTGTCTCAGTCTATAGGTTCTTTATGGGGAACACAAAAAAAATATTTTGTAAAAGCGCTAATTTTAAGTTTTTTAATTGTTTACTTTTAATTTAAAAGTTAAAATTTTTGTTTTTAATGTAAAATTCTTAAATTTAAAAATGTTAACTTTATTTTATAATGACAAACTTTATATTTTAAAGTAAAATATACCTATTATTTATAATGTAATCACTTTTAAAATTGTATTAAAAAAGTGAATCCATTTAATTTAAAATTTTTAAAAATTAAATTATAACGTTTATTTTGAAAGTGTCAAATTTAAAATGTAAAGTGATCAATTTGCAGAAAAGTGTTAACGTTTACATTTAACCCTATTTTTACGCATTGGGTAAAAAGCGAAAATCTAATACGTAAAATTTACGCATTGTTGGTAATAAGTGGAATAATTATTCGTAATAAAAGTATACAACTGTTGTGGAATAATTATTCGTAATAAAAAGTTTTATGTAGGCTTGTTTTCACTGACGAAATGGCAGCTGGAAAACCGTGTTTTTCAAAACAAAAATTTGATGATGACGATATAGAGGTTATTCTGCATGATGAAGATTTTAGTGATATCAGTGGAGATGGAGAAGAGGAAAATGAAGATTTCGATAGCGATGATAGTTTGGCCGATATGAGCTATTTTCCTGATCCAATTGATGAAGCAGAGCTAGAAAAAGAACTAGAAGTTGTCTGGTCTGAAAAAGAAAAACAGCAACAGCATTGGAGGGGAATAAGCAGACAAAAATAAAACGTAAAACTTTAACATTGCCAAATTTGGAACAAGAGTTGGATAACCAACTTGCGGAAATTGGGGAAAATAGTCAAATTTTGGGCAAAAACGGTCACATTTGGAATAATTTTCCAATAAAACGTGAATACGGTAAATGCGCAGCACGAAATATTATATACATTCGGCCAGGTAATAAAATAATAATGAGAGAAGTACACTTTCGTACATCTACACTAAATATTTACAGGACCATCGGGAAACGCCAAAGAAGCCATGGAACCAAGCGATGCATTTAAACTGTTTATTAGTGACGAGATATTGAATATTGTTTTATACCATACAAATGCCAAAATTTCTCAACTAAGAAATAAATATCAATCAAGAAATGCCACGGTTTCAAATACAAGTCTTATGGAATTGAAAGCCTTGTTGGGTTTGCTGTATTTGTCTGCTGTTTTGAAGAGCAACCATCTATCAACTGATATCTTGTTTGACACTTCTTATTCGGGCGATCGATATAGAGCGACAATGAGTAGACATAGATTCGAGTTTCTTCTAAACTCACTTCGTTTCGACGATATGACTACAAGAGAAGAGCGGAAGAAAAAGTCTTCATTTGCGCCAATTTCTGAAATTTGGGATATTTTTGTTGATAGTTGTACAAAGAATTTTAAGCCTGGTTCCTATGTAACCATCGATGAGCAACTTGTTGGTTTTCGAGGTAGATGCCCATTTAGGATGTATATTCCGAACAAACCAAATAAATTCGGAATAAAAATTGTAATGGTCTGCGATGTCGCTACAAAATACGTTATTAACGCAGAGCCGTATCTCGGAAAGTCTACTAATACACAAGGAAAACAACTAGCCAATTACTTTGTTGAAGGACTGACGAAACCTTTGCATGGAAGTAACCGGAATATAACAATGGACAACTGGTTTACGAGCATCCCTTTGGCAACAAAACTGTTAAGTAATCCCTACAGTATGACAATTGTTGGCACACTACGTAAAAATAAAGCTGAAATACCACCGGAATTACTTGACACTAAGTCACGGCAGTGTGGCTCATCCCGATTCGTTTACAATGAGAATATGACTTTAGTGTCATTCCAGCCAAAACAAAATAGGAATGTACTATTACTTTCAACGATGCATATTAATGGAGCGCTAGACCCAACCACAAAAAAACCTGAAATTATACTCACATATAATTCGACCAAATGCGCAGTTGACACTTTTGATCAGATGACTCAAAATATTTGCTGCAACAGAAAGACGAAACGGTGGCCACTTTGTTTCTTTTACAATATGTTAAATATTGCTTCAGTTAATGCCTACGTTTTATAGTCACAATGTAACACGAAACGGTCTTAAGCCTATGAGTAGGTCAAAGTTTGTACTTAAACTTCATGAAGAACTCACACAACCGTGGCAAGAGGAACGATTGCTAAATGCACGGTTGCCTACAAATTTAAAGGAAAAAATAAATGAAATAATAAAAACTAACAACCCAATAGGTTCAATAGTTAGTCAAAAAGCTTCTCCGCAAAAGGCGAAAAGGAAATACTGCACATTTTGCCACTACACAAAAAGACGATTTACTACAACATATTGCTCTACATGCAAATCCTCAGCAATTTGTGGTGAACATCAAATTAAAGTTTGTAAAAACTGTGTTAATGAAATTTTAATCTATCTCCTTCTCTTTTCTTTAATAAATGAACTGAATTTTCTTTTAAAATCTTATACTTTATTTTAAAAATAAATTGTTTGATAAGAATTATCAATTTAGACTGCAAAATGGCTCAAAATCGGGTTATATTAGGCGGATTCTCATTTCTGCGTAAAATTTACGCATAGTTGGTCTTAACGTAGTATAGAATGACGTTATGGTTCTAGGGTTAACACTTGTTCTTTCCACTATTGGTAAACCCAATTGGGGGCTCGACCGAGATAACAGAAAAAATTTAAAACCATTAAAGTATATAATTGGCCCTTTTTAAAGAACCAGATTTAAACATATATAGTTTGTTTTGACACACGCTCTTTCAC